>NW_024581668.1:0-161618 GCF_017639235.1 Corvus kubaryi
GACTAAAGAGGTAAAGTTAAGCAATTTTCAGATGTTTTCACCTGGTACTGACATGCTGTTCTCTCAGGGTCTGTATTTCTGTTGCTTATAGACAGAAGCATATTAAAAAAAAAAAAAAAGAAAAAAAAAAAGATTCTCTAACTGATTTTCTGCAAGATAACCTAAACTAAAAGCCTAGGAGGTAATGTAGCAGTTGGCTGCATAATAAAGACGGCATCACAATGTCCGGACTAAAAAAAGGAAACTCAGGAGACAGGTTTAAACCTACTTTTTCTAATGGTAAGGCATTGTTGTGTAAACTCAATGTTACATTAACACTTAAACAAAATATTTTTTTAACTTTAAAACAAATGAACAGTCAGAGGAAGGGAAGAAGCTGTCATGTAACGACGAAGCTGACCGCTCAGGAACCATTTACACCGTCAAGAAAGGAACAGCTGGGACCAATAATAAGCTGTTATCCTTCTTAGTGATTAGCTGATACTTGACAGAACAGATGTATTTAGGAGTTTTGGAACCAGCTCTAAATTCTGGAGGTCACAAGTCTCTTACTGAGACTCTTCAGAAAAACAAATCTCTTTGCAGAAAATTAAAGCATCTAAGGCCTCCTCTGAATCTAAAGAGGGGCTTAGGGAACCATCAGAAATGATCTATGGTTGTTTTCATTGAAACACCCTTCCAGCCTTCCTAATCTCCAGTATACCCCCATATCATGTTTCCTGCCTTTATTTCCTTTCCTGATGGAGGTGTAGGCACAGCACCCAGCAACTCATGCATGTAAATGGTGGGGCTCAAAACAAGCAAAGATGCTCCTCATACAAACCTTGAATTCACAGGATCTATTCATCTTCCTTCTACTTTAAATGGCACCAAACTTCACTGAGATGGAGAGAACTGACTGAAGGCATTTTGTCTTCATTCTTAACTTCAGGTATAAGGACATGTCTTTGTCTTCCAGAAATGCAAAAACAGTTTTTCAGAAATGATGGGACAGTTTCTAGATGGGATACCTGTGGAATGTAATTTACTTTGGATAGCATGTTAGGCTACATTTTGCAGTGGAGTTCAGTTTGGTAGTAAATTTTATTGTGGAAAAGTATCTATTTCAAACTACTTTTATTTTGAAACCATTGCGTCACTGTTTTTATTTCACTCTAGTGGCTATTACTTGGCCTTTTTATTGCATTAATAGTAAGCAATAATAAGTCATGGAGGTTTTATTCAGAGAAAGAGGCTTGGAAGTATCCATAAAAGGACAACAGTGAAGACTGAAAGCAGAAGTAGGGACTCATTTACTTCAAGTCTCTCTACCAGTTCAGGCTACCAAAAAAAATGGAAATAAAAGCCAAGAGTAAATGTAGAAACAGGTATTCCCTTATGCCCAGGTTTTCTAAAAAGCCAGACAGGTTTTATGAAAAGAAGAAAGATTAGTTCAAATAAATAAGAATATTTGATATTGAACTACATGCATAACACAAAATCTAACAGGGAATAACTAGTAGAGTACACTGTGTTAAAATAGATTGACAAAATGCCATGTGATATGGCCTATAACTGAAAATATTAATAGAAGAATGGAAGAATAATAAAAGAGATTAACCTGAATTTTTTTTTTTCTGAATGTTGTCCTCATTAATCTTCACTGATGAAAACCAGCAAGCAATGAAAAAGCACCAGCAACACCAAACTCTTCCTCTCCTTCCACCCTTACGTGCAGAGTCTGCTCTATGGATCAGAAGGCAGAAGCATGCTGCCAGTGTTCAGCATGCCACACATTGGAGAGATTCCTGTGTGCTGTGCCTTCTGTATTCAGAGAATGACAAAAAGTAACACTAGCCATTGGGATGTACAAGGTAGAAGTCAGAGGCAGGGGTTGGGGACTTTTTTGACTGTGGGGTTCTTCCTGTCAGGTAGGATCTCTAAAAGCGGGTTCTTGAGAAAAATGCAAGTTTTCTTTATTATCTATTTTAAGCCTAGAAGTTGCAGAATTTGCAAGAAAATTTCTCTTTGAAGGAGAGATGAACTTGTTTACTACATAGAAGCAATGAATTGCTGGAATGACCTTTCAGTGCCACTTTATGTTGACATTATCCATTTCTTCTCTGAGTCTGAACGTAACATGTCACTGATACAAAACCACTGACTACGGACTAAAAAACTGTGAAAAATGAGAAGGAGAATTTTTCAGTCATGGAAAGATGCCTTCAGTTCACTAAGTTCCACTGCACACTGGGTCCCTCTGAATCATTCTGTTTGAAACAAGAGCTGGGAAAAAACATTCCCGTCCCACATATTCATCTAAAAAAATGTACATAGACGTTTTTTTTCCTCAAGTCAAGAATTTTATGGAATAACCTCTCAAAGATCTTTTGACATCAACAGCACATAAATGAAGGAGATCATAGAAAGAGAGCCATAGTATAATGATGTGAGAATGACTTTTTCACTACTTAGACATCCTGTACAATTCAACAATCTGAGCTGCTTTCTTTTGGCATTGCACAGCAGGCTCGCCTCTATCCTTGAAGAGTAAGCCTGCTGTGCAATCAGCATATACAGCCCTCCAAGGCTTGCTTGGCCTAGAAGGCAGCCTGCATTACCAGTTGGATGGAGCCCTTTGAGACTATTTCCAGCAGTCATCAGTCACAGTAAGTTTAGGTCCACACTTCTCAAACCAAAGAAGATACAACGTGCATTGAATCCTCCATTACTTAAGGATGCAACTGACCATGAATATTATTAGAGTTCTGAAAGTAATTTCAATGCCCAAAATTCAGTTTGGTGGGCAGACAATTTCTCATTAATAACTTCAACAGATGTGTTTAAACTACAAGCAGTGATCAGACAAAACTACTCTCAAATTATTGATGAAAAGTTCATATTTTCTAGAAGTAATACTGTAAAATAATCATCTTTCATAATAAAGTAGGATTACTAATTTACCTTTATTAATGTCATCAATTAGCCTTTAAAATTCATATAATAGGTAAGTCTTACCTCAAATCAGCAAAAGATTTTTCTGTATTGTCTAGCTGTATTTGCTTCCTGTTCCATAATTCATTTAATTCTTTACATTCATTTTTCAAAATTTTCCACAGTGTGATAGTTTTCAGCAGTTTAACTAGGAATTTAAGAAACAACCAACCAACCAAGCAACACCACCACCACCAACAAAATCCCATACCATGTAAACTAGTCAAGGCTAGATTTCCAAATACTGAGTTTTAAGCACAGGCATATGATCATGTGCAAAAATTCATGACAGTGTATACCCAAAGAAAGGGAAATTCTTTCAGAGAAAGCACTTAAAGAAATGAGTGCAACTGGAAAAGTTGCATTTATGTAAGAGAACAGCTTCACAAATCCAGTTAGAGTTCCCCAACTTGTTGGGAAAGTTCTTATATTATTTATGCACAGATTTTATTGTGGCACCTGTATTTTTACAATTGCCTATGTTGTACGTGGATATATGCATATTTGTAGGCCACCATCTTCAAAAAATACATGTCCCTCTTACTTTCGTCCTTATATATGAAATTTTTGTAAATAAGCCCTGCACAGCAAAATCATTTCTAATGACAGCAAAAAGTAACAATATTTGCATATGATCTGAGTCTGGGACTGCTTATTTCAGTGTGTGCAGAGTCAGTGTCTAGCTTTTATTGCTAGACCATTCAAGTACTTAGAAAATATAGAACTATTTTAGGCAGATACCTAAAATACTTGACTTTCAGGAAAAATCAGTGGTTTTAGTTGCCATTCCCCAGAGCATTTTTCATTTAGTTGCCTAAATAGTGAGTTGTCCTCTTTCAGATGTCAAGTTTCTCATAACATAATTGTCCGTACTCCACAGACAGTGGTGGAATAAAGCACAGAGAGTGACTCCTTTCCTCAGCTGCAACTTGAAGAGATGCTGACATTAAGCTGCTGAAAACCTTTAAATTATAAAGTGTTTTCACTAAACTTCCTGCTTTATGGAAGAGAAGTTAAATTGCACTGTCTTTCTTGTACCAAATGTGACAGATGGTTACAGGACCCAAAAAATGTGAGCATTCACAACACAAGCAAACTCTGCTTTCAAGAGCAAGAGTATCTGGTACACAAAGCTACAGCTTCCCCACAATGAACAAGGTAAACATAAAGCACTGTAGCAGTTCAGCAGTAATAAACAGGTGGGAGTCTTCTATTTGGGTGATACTTGTAAAGTGGTCTTGCTGCATTAGATTTTGTAACCCAGACTAATGGGCTGTAAGCAGCTATGTAAATGGGTTAAATTAAGAGGGAGGAAAATACCTTTTGATTATCCTTATATATACACATGTATACACATATAAATTAGGTGCACACATACATAAATACCAGGTTTCACGACCTCATAATTCAGTAGGCAAAGAATACACCACAGTATTTTAAGATCAGTATTTTTAAAATTTCTTCTTTAGGATCTGTCCCATTTTTCTGGAGCAGTAGTATCCTGCATAGTCTAAGCATCTTTTTCCTTATGAAAGAACTGCTTCTGAAAGGTATACCTGAAAGGTAGTTATAAAAAAAAGCAAGGAATCAAAACTTTTGTAACAGGTGTTAGCACAGATATGCGAAGTTGTGCAAGGTATCACAAGGATGTCAGATTTTTAAGACCCTCAAACTTCTGAATGTGTAATAAGTATCTGTAGAGGTATGATAATTAATGCAAATTCCTCTGTTACTGAACTGCCAATAGTGAGTCTCAAACCCCTGAGTAAAAGTTTTAGGCTCGATACCAGGAGAGCTTGGCAAAATGTGATACCATCTGATTGTGCATACACAAGATATATGTATATCTGTCCTGGCCTTAAACTTTGCAAACCTGAGATGATTAATACATTGTGTCCAGATATAAATATGCACACAAACAAACCATGACATGTTTTGTACCGAAGACTCAGGTTCATGTTTAAGCTCTGTTGGAAGAAAACTGTCAGTGAAGAGGAATTTTGCATCTTTGACTTCCTGCACTTTTCTCAGGACTTTTTAACCAAGGCAAGCAAAACCTGACAATGTGGGCTTTTGAGCATATGGAGTATTAGCCATTGAGTCAGTGCAACCTGGTATTTACAGGAGACAGAGAATTTGCTGTCAGGTTTTAGAATAAACAAACAAGAATGGTGAGATACTCCACAGTCTGTGATCCAAATATCAATTGACTGAATATCTGCACTTAATGGCTTGCTGTAGTGGATAACAGTCCACTATCCTGCCTAAGCTGAATGAGTCCATTGGCACCTGGTCATTCAGCCATTCAATATATGAACAATATTCTTCATTCTTCTTTGCTGCTGAACAAGACCACTGGTGTTTTATAAGGTAGAATTCATATGCTGTTATCTAGGCATTTAGCTTTTAGACATTTAAATGTCAGCTGACCAAACCAACTCACTTCAAATTCAATGGCATGATGCAGTAGCCTCCACATTGTGATTCGCCTTGACTTAAAATAGGCAAACTATTCACTCAGTGAATTGCTTGGTCCGTTGAAAGTTGGAGACTCTACATTACTGTTGTAAGGAGAATACTATAGAATCATAGCCATTCCTTCCATAACATCATTTAAGCTACACACTGGCTTTGACTAGCCAGTGTCTTAATCATAGAAGAGCAATAATATCTCCGAATACAGCTTTAAAAAACTTTCTCTGAAAAACAATAGAGTGTAATTGGAGGAATCATATAATGTAATCCTGCACAACTAGAGGTATGAGTTATTGTTAAAAACAAGTCAGCCCCCTTTATAAAACTTCAATTTCTGCACTCAAGGAACTGTATCAGGCTCTAAAAATGCCGTATTTGAGGTATCCAGGTGCTGTTACCAGTTCAGAGCTCTACAAATCTCATAAAATAGGCTTTGTACATTCTTTGTACATTGCTTTATTCCACTTAGCAGTCCTCTAATACTCCTCTAGAACACCAACTCAAATATTACTCAAGTAAATAATGGATGCAGTTATTTAGAGTTACTAGGAGAGGCAGCATGAAAACAATAAAAAAAAGTATAGGAAATAAATGCCCTGCAAAACATTGTAAAATTACTGAATATCTGCATGCTGACTCATCAGTCATTTCCACATGTTTTTAGATCTCTTGGTAAACCTGCAGTTTGGTAGAGCATCATCTTTAACAGACAGGGATATAAACTTCATCTTCCCTGCCAAATTTAGAAACCTGTGTCAATCAATGAATTTCCCCATGCTTAATTTAAGATTCTGTCATATATAAGAAGTTTTGGAATTTTTCCATAGAAATTACAGGCTTCCTAAAAGCTACTCTGAACCACACGAAAGCTTTTATTGTTTTATATATGTATGTACGTGATTCATCTTTGATGCTGTAATATTGAACAAGTTTATACAAGATGCAAATAAAAGAGTAATAGAAATTAACAGAATATTGGGGGGGAAAATGGCTGTTTCTTCTAATAACATGTTTATACAAAGCACAGTGTTCAGTAATGAAATTCATTAATTCACTTTCCTGGATTGTACAGTTTAGTAAGTGATACAGCAGATACGAGCCATCATTTACAAGAAGATGCCATCTGCTGAGCAAACATGCAATCAGCAGGCACTTCCTACTACACTGGAATCTTTTTTGTCCTTTATTGATTTTCTCCCTTGCATTTCTAAAGCCCCTCAAGCAATCTGAGCCAGTGCAGCAAATGAAGAAAGCAAAGGACTTCTCAATGACCCCAATATCAATTCTGCTTTGTGCTTCACACTGTCTCAAGGCTATGGACCTCATAGGTTAGTTCAAGCAAGAGGCAGAAAATAGTGCATAAAGTGTGTGTATGTATACAGTTCCAAGGCAACTCTGTAGAAATGACAGCCTATCCTTTGAGATCAAACATACTTCAAAAAAGCATTACAGCATTAAGCATACTCCAATGCAAGCATTAAATTATTCACTTCTACACCATTTAATTTTTGCTTCATAATACTTCTCTTGTTTTGTTCCACTTATTGTTCAGTTTGCTTCTGCTCTTTATCTACTTCATGTACATTCTGATCCAAATATGAGACCTGGAGAATTTATGCATAAATAGATGTGTTAGTATTCAAAATTTATTGTCCTACATCTACAGATGTCAGAAAAAAGCCTTAGCCATTAAATACTTTCACAGTTACCATTCTTAAACTTATTTTGGTTTTGCCTTCCATACCAACTTTTTCATCATGTAGGTTTAAATATTCTATGCTTTGAATGATAAAGTGCACTTTTAAAATAGAAAATACCTCTGCTGCTTCATTAAATGTTTTTCATCTTGCAGAAAAAAAAAATCACATGAAGTTCTGAAGTCAAAATATATATTTGAAATAGCTCTCATGGAACGTGTATAAGGGGCAAAATAGAAGTTTATTAATTATTATCACTAACTCATGCAAAATACAGCTAAGGACAGCTAACAGGAGGAGAGAAAAGGAAGTAATATATTACAATATCTCATTTTTGTCTTTTTCATTAATCCACTCTATAATTAATTGGCATCTCAAGAAAAACAAGTCTTGTCTACTGTATTAATTTCACTTGCATCATTAACATGAGCACCAAATATTAAATGAAAGAAACTATGATTAATACCTGTAGTAAGGAAAATTTTGCATTGCTTAAACAAATTGCATAATATTTATACTATTCAAAGTTTAAAATTCCATGTAGAAGATATAAAAATTATTAAAATAGGTATTCATATTCCCATTCTGAAAACCTTTAATCAATGAGAAACTTCTCCCTGGAAATTACCACTATATTTTGGATATCATTTGCATACAAATCTGCTTGTGCAAACTCTTTCTCCAAGCTTTTAACATGGAAGCAAATACACAGGTGTAGACCATGATGTATAACTCACACCACACCTCTCTAGGTTTCCTCGAAACTAATGATGTGATCTTTGTCACATTGTTTCTACTTACTTTCAGTTGGGGAAGGGCTAACAACATTAGTCACTGCCATTAATGCCTTGTTTTGAAAATACTATTAGCTATTAGAAGAATCTTCTTTTTCTAAAAAAAAATTCAATTTGACTTATTAAACCTGCATTAAAAATAAACTACCACATAATGGATTATCTCAATGGACTCAAACCATTCAACATCCCCCATCTCTCACCCAAAAGTGGGGAAGTATTGCTGCATGCAGACTGTGCCAAGAGCCCTTCAAATGGAGTAACTCTAAAAACCTGGGGATAATATTCCATGAAAAGCTGCATACTAGCAGTTGGATAGCAGAATTACAAACCTACAGACTGATTGTGCAACAAAACATCCTCCCTGCTGATACAGCAGAAATTCTTGTCTCTGGGCTTTGAGAAAAAATAAAAAATCCTGTATCTAAACTGAATAGGCTCGATAGATGCTGATACTTCGGTGTTCTCTAGCAAGTATATGGCTTACAGAAAACTCCTTGTCTTAATTAATAGCTATTTTTGCTACTCTGTTTCACTTATGACAGAAGACTGAAAACAAATTACATTTTTCCCACATTTCTTGCTGTTTTCAGAGCCATTCCACAAAAGAAGAATAGGAACAAGCACCTGCTTAAGACAAAGACATTCAAAAAGTCTAAAGACTGAAGTCTAAAGTGTTTTATTTTTTAACAATGACAAAAAAAAAAAATGCTAGTGACTGGTCCAGACTCTACTACTTTTACCTCATGGCTGTCTTGAAATGCGTCTTTATTCCTAAATCAGCTACTTGTCTCTCAATCTCTTCAATGCTCTTCATATCTCATAGAATGATAGAATGTTAAGGGGCCTTAAGGATCACCTAGTCCCAATACACTCTTTTCAAAATACAATGGCTGGTGGTAAATAACTCATTTTTCTAGTTTTAAATAACAGTCTACAAATATGGTTATGCTTACTGGATATGCAAGCAGGAAATGAAGCATAATCTCTCAATTCCTATATAATGGCACAATATTAGGTAAAGCTACAGATGTGACAGTCTAGCTAGTAGATGGAATGGACAAGCTTCCCAGAAAACCACTAACAATTCTGAGTCTCTGTGGCATTAGAAGATCCCCCTTGGCTGTCTCAGAATACAGTCTCATCTGAACTGCTCTGCACTTTGACCATCACTAGTAAATGACAGCTTTTGTACTTTCAACAGCCTTTGACATCATCGTTAAATTTTGTTCTAATAAGAAGAAAAAGCCTCTTGACAGCAATGATATGAATGTTGTCTAACACAGAGAAATAAGGCTTTGGAAGAAAAATAGGAGAAAAAGGCGTAGTTGAAAGAGAACTTAAAAAAATACCCTAAAAGAAGTACTACATGCATCTCAAGGACCTCTTTATCCTGACAAAACATGAACTACAATAAAGAAAAAAAAAAAATCTTGAGAACAAAACTTACTTCCCTCACTTAAAAATTTACTTTATGAAATTTAGGAAAGTGTTCTTTTTTTCCTGTCTGTAAAAGGAAAAAAGTGGGCTAAAAGTGCCACTAGGGATCTTGGTCAAGGATCCAGTGAAGAGAAAGGAGCGTTTTAGTTTCAATGGGTAATCAAAAAGAATAAGTATTGAATAGAGAAAAGAGAGGAAGATGTTTGGAATAAAACCTATAATGCTGTGTCAGTCAGGCCCAGAAATGTTCCCTTCAGCCTTCTCTAAAGCAAAGCCTGAGAAGCAGAGGGAAGTTGGGCATCAATCACAAAGGCATGTGATGGAGACCTTGTGCTCCATCTGGCTTAGAAGAGGAACATTTAACACTTTCTGCTAATGTCTTGTACAAACAGGAATTTCAGGATCTCTCTTAGGGCTTAGCTTTCTAGAAATGGGACATATAGATACCAGATCCTATTCTGAGTTCTTGCACAGTTCAAAGTTGCATAATGGAACAGGACAAGTTTTGTAACAAAAGTAAATGGAGATCGTCGTTGTTCAGAAGAAAATAAAAAAGGTTCAGACTTTTCTCTCAAAAAAAAGGGAATGAAAATCTCAGAAAGACTTCTGGTCATCACAGTAAATCCAACATTCTGTTCTAAAGAAAAATAGCCTCTGACAGCTCTCAGAGTAAATCTCTCCTATCTGAGACCACTGCAAAAGGACCCAAATGGGTTTCTGACTCAAGGACTTACAGTAAAAGACTGAAATGCCTCCCTCCAGTTTTGGCTTGTTCTTCTGATCCCACAAGATGTTGGAATCCATCAGAACACTCACAGCATGGGAGTATTCATTTCAGGATGAGCAGAAAGGAACGATGGAGCCAAAAAATCTTTTATTTCATAATGGTAAGTGTGGCGGTATTAACAGTAAAGATAATTCTCCCAGAGGTATTATAGGTCTCCTTTACACGAAGAAAGAAATGATGAATCTCAATGGCACTGACCTACCAACTGTGAGAAGGCTCTCAGGATGCCTTACACACTGGTGTGCTAATAATTCATCACAGGAGATCTTTTCCAGTTATTAGAAGGAGTTTGGATGAGAAGAAAGTATTTAATTTTACTGTTTATCTGGTATCAAGTTTTATACAAGAAAAAGGCCATGCTTTTAGGTTGTGCAAGGGATCTTCGTGCTGCCAGTGTTGGCTTGAGGTCTGAACACCATTGTCACTACATCCTCCTCATCATCCTCACAGGAGACACACAAAAATAGCAACTGGAAATCTATTGCCTGCCTACAGCTGGTTACTGGGTAGTCGCCACTAATAACATGGTCAGTTCAGCAGCTGCTGATTTTTCCAGGTGTGTTGGGTTTGTGTGGTAAGCTTCTGGCAGCAGTGGGGCTACAGCGGTGGCTTCTGTGAGAAGCTGCCAGAAGATTCCCACATGACTGGCGAGCCAATGCCAGCTGGCTCCAGAATGGGCCTGCTGGTGGCTGAGGCCAAGCCCATCAGCGACAGTGGTAGTGCCTCTGGGATAACACAGTTAACAAGTGGGACAGAAAACACACCTACACAAGAGCAAACTACAGCCAGAGAGAGAACTTGGAATATGTGAGAACAACAGCTCTGCTAACACCAAGGTCAGTGGAGAAGGAGGGGGAGAAGGTGCTCCAGGTGATGGAGCAGAAATTCCCCTGCAGCCCACAGAGATTCATTTTGGAGAAACTTTCCACCTGCAGACTGTGGAGAACCCCGTGTTGGAGCAGGTGGATGGCTGAGAGGAGGCTGTGAACCTGTGGGAATCCTGCACTGGAACAGACTGCATGAAGGACCTATGGAACCATGGAGAGAGGAGCCCACAACAGACCAGGTTTGCTGTCAGGACTTCTGATTGCGTGGAGAACCCACCGTGGAGCAGATTGTTCCTGAAGGACTGCAGCCTGTGGAAGCAACCCATGGTGGAGCAGCTTGTGAAGAACTGGAGCCCGTGGTAAGGGCTCGTGCAGGACAATTTCATGGACAACTGTCTCAGTGTCTCCTGTGGAAGGGACTCTACACTGGAGTAGGGGAAGAATGTGAGGAGTCCTCCCACTGAGGAGGAACTAGCATCAGAGACAAGATGTGATGAACTGACCACAGTTTATCTCCCATTCCCAATCCCCTTGCGCCATTCTGGGGAAGCAAGTAGGGAAAATCATAAGTCAATCACAAGCCCAGGAAGAAGGAAGGAATGGGGAGAAAGTGTTTTTAAGATTTATTTTACTTCTCATTATCCTGGTCTGATTATGTTGTTAATAAATTCAACTGATAGCCCTTTGTTCAGTCTGTTTTGTCTGTGACAGTGTTCAGTGAGTGATCTCTCCCAGTCCTTATCTTGACTCATGAACCCATTGTTATATTTTTTCTCCCCTGTCCAACTGAGAAGGGAAGTGAGCAGCTTGGTAGGTACCTGGCATGCATCCAGAGTCAACCCACCACACTTACAAAGACAGCTTAAAGAACAACAAAATCCAAAAATTAACATTGTAGCCAAATATAAAAAATAAAATAAGATAAAATAAAATAAATAAAAATAAAAATAAAATAAAATAAAATAATAAAATAAAATGTTCTATAAAAATTAGTTTATTAAAAACTTTATGGTGCAACACCTACAAGTAAAATACTTGCAAGCCAGAGGGAGATTATTTACAGATACCATATTGGATGCTTAAAGGACATGCAAGCCAAGCATTGATGGATGCTTTGGAAATATCAAAAAGAAAATCAATGTCACAAACAGAAGGGGAACTATTAGTTGACAAAAAGTTGAAATTATGCCTAAAAGAGGAAAACAGAAAAGATCCTGAACTTTGCTTATTTAAATATAAAAATGCAATCAGGCAAGTTAAACAAGAGTGTTTGGAAAAACCTGCAAGAGACATAAACCAAGTACTTTTCCAAACACATCTGACAGGAAGTCTGTTAGAGACAAAGCAAGACAAATAGATGATCAGATGGACTTAGAGACAGACTTACCATGAACACTCAGAAAACAAAATATGATAGGGGAAAAAAGAACCCAAATTCCAAAACAGATAAAATCTGTAAAGTCCTAAGAAGCAAACTCATAATATGAATTACTATCCAAAAAAAAAAAAAAAAAAAAAAAAAAAAAAAAAAAAAAAAAAAAATTAGCTTACAAATGGAATACTTGATGCATAGGAGAGGAATCAGCATGACAGGCAGCAGTGCCTCAAAATTCATCAGTATTCTGAAGGATTCAATTAGAATGTGAGAAGAGATATGTGGGTGATACAGTCTACTTGGACTCCTAAGAGGTGTTTGGTAAATACGTTTTAATAAAAGGATGGAAGACAGCAAATAAGCAGAGGCTTTATATGAATCACCTCTAAAATCCCAATTTCTAGGACTGGTACCTAAAAATCCTTAAACCATGGGATTGCCCTGATTGTACGGTGGAACAGTCATTTGTGCAAATATTTCAGCACACAACACCGGCCTCCAACTGGACTTTGTGCCACTGAGCAGCACCCTCTGGGCTTGGTCATTCAGCTGATTTTCAATTCACCTGACTCTCTCCTCATCCAGCCCTTGGATCAACAGCTTCTCTATGCAGATCTTAGTGGGAGACAGTGTAAGTCCAGGCAGACAATATCCACTGCTCTTCCCTCATCTGCCAGGCCAGTCACTTCTGTTTCATAAGAGAAGCTTATCAAACTGGTCAAGCTTGACGTTTCTTTGGTGAATCCATGCACGCTACTCCTGATGACTTTCTTGTCCTTGTGAAACATGCCTGGAAAATGTTTAGCTGCTCCATCCCTTTTCTGTGGATTGAAGCGACACTGAATATCCTGTAGATCCCTGGGTTCTCCTTCTTGCCTTTCTTGAACATAGGGGTGACATTTTCCTTTCTCCAGTCCAGAAGCACTTCTCCCAGTCACAAGCTTCCTCAGGACTCGCAGGTGCATCCCATCAAGGCCCATGGAACTATGAATGTCCAGTTTAAATAAGTACTTGCTGATTGGGTCCCCTTCCACGAATGGTATGCACTCCTTTCTCCAGCCTTTCCTCTTGGTCTCTGGGACCCAGGATTCCTGAAGGCTGGCTCTTGCAGAAAAGACAGAAGCAAAGAAGGCATTCAGTACTGCAGTCTTTTCCACATCCTGTGCCTTCAGGTTCCCTCCCCATGCAGCAATGGGCTCACATTTTCTACAGTCTTCTTTTGTGACCTCTGCATTTACAGAAGTCCTTCTTGTTGCCTTTGACATCTCTTGCCTGATTCAATGCCATTTTGGCTTCAACTTTTCCAACTGCATCTCTGCATGGTCATAAAATGTTGCTGTATTTCCCCCAGGTTACCCATCCCTGATTCCATTTTTTATATTCCACCTTCTATATTCTTCCTTTTTGCATCTGAATTTTGCCTGGAGCTCCTTGTTCATCCATGCAAGCCTCCTGGCATTTTTGCCTGACTTCCTACTCATTGGAATGGACTGCTCTTGTGTTTGAAGAAGATGATATTTGAATACTAAACAGCTTTTTTTGGCCCCTCTTCCCAAATATAATATAGAACTATCAATTTTGGATGGGAAGAAACTGTCAAGAACAGGCCTTTTATCTGAAAGTGTTAAATTGGTCAAGGAGTCTCAGTTCATCTCTTTTATTATAAATGGCCATGCATATTTCATACCAGTGCAGTGGTACAGGTTAGTTCATATGGCTGATGAGTTCAAACTACAAGTAAGTTACCATTTGCAGAATTCATAGGTCATGTAAAACAATTTATTTGCATAAAAGCAAACTTTCAGTAGAAGTGAACTCTTTAACAGAAGCAAACTTAAAATACCACTCAATTACACTGTTGGATTACGCAGAAAAATCCAGACTGAATCAACTACAGAAAACCTACAGATAAACACTGATAGTGCTTTGACTGGCAGAATACAACCTCTGTAACCTTACAGCTTTATGTTTCCCAATGAAATGTTTCTTTGTAGAAGAATGGGTCACTGAAAAATAAACTGCTACTACCACTGAGTATCTACTGGTACATTCTGCAGAATGATAAACCTAAATGGTATTGTAAGGACCTTCACAGGATATACAACTTTGCTTCTGATACTTAACCTGCACAACAGATCCCACAACATGCCAGCACTTTTCCTTAGATGAATTAGTGGACAGAATATTTCTGTCAAAATTTCCTTCCTACAGGGTGTCAGTAGCTTACTTAAAGAAAGGAAGCATAATTTACCTTACGAAAAAAAAAAAGGACCAGTTACTTAACTGGTCAAGGACTAAGTGTCGTGGGTTATTTCATAGATGTATACACACACACACATTGCACATTTCATTTGCAGGGCATATGAACTGCTGGTTGCTAAATATACAGTCTTACAGTATAAATAGTCCTTGAAATAGCTGTAAGAGGGTGCAATCCCACAGCAGCTTAATTACCCTGCCCAATATTCAAGCAGCAAAAAGCACAGAGGAAGAGAACAAAACACATTGCCTATAGGTGTCTTGATGGAATACACCTAATCTGTAGTATAGGCACTACACACATTGGCAATGGGGGTTTTCCATGCACCAGCTGGGAATCGAACCCAGGTCACAAGAATGGGAACCTTGCATGATACCACTACACCACTGGTGCTTCCCTGCAGTCTCCACATCATCAAGTGAGCAATCATTCAATTTTGTTTCACTCTAATCCATCCCAAGGGATCTATTAACAAGAGCCTCAGTTACCCTGCCTAGAGGCAGGTCATAATAAGGACTATGCAGGAAAAAGAATTTTCTATGTGAAAAAAATTACCTGAAGAACATCACACATATCCTAAAATACTGACAAAAGGTCACTGGACAATTAACTACCCACTTTTCCTAGGGAAGTTTTGAAAGAGTCAACGTGGAAAACCCTAAAAAATTCTTCTGTTTGTTTCTTAAAGTATGTATAAGCAAAGCCAATGTTCTTTTGGGGAAGGCAATGACTAAACAGCTTCACAGATTCCTTCCAAAATGTCTGTGGTTATAAAAAGACTTAAATTTCAAAGCAGTAAAGCCAAGACTGTAATTCATCTCAACAGTGCAGAGTAAGCAGATGTGTGCTGAAGCTGGAAAGAAAAGAAAGGAACCAAACAATACTTGTTCCATTCTGACTTCCTATACCTTTCATGCGCAGCACAATTGTTTTGATGCATATACAGCTACCCATGACTCTAGAAGTCAAAGCACTTTAGGCATGGTTGCAGGAAGAACATAAATATTCCAGGCAGAAAAGCAAGTTCTTTGGCGCAATGTATTCATGCTCCACTTCATGTACAGGTGTTGAAACTTTTTTCACAGCTTCTGCAGCTTACTCAGGAACTCTGTCCCCATTTGAGAAGTATTCTAAGTGTTTAATTTTTCTTTTCCTACGATTTAATGCATTTAGCAACTGTACATAGCAGGAGGACCTGAGATTTCCTGATCTAATAGTAAGATATATTCAGTCTTCATGGGAATTGAGTTAATATCAGGTCAAATGTACTGCTTTTCCTCAGCTTCTTTCATCCAAGGTGTCTAACATAATATGAAGGAAAAGTGACACAAAGGAAGACATTAGTGGCAGGCCAAAGAATTTAAAGGTTTCTGAGCAGAGCCAAACATCCTGCCTCTCTCATAGCACTTAATGGCAACCCCCCAACTATATTTGTTTATAACCTTTGTTTAAAACAAATTCCTTACTCAGTCAATAACTCCAAAAAAGATAAAAGGAGACTTTCAAATAAAAAGACCTACAAACAACCCTCTCTCTATGTCCTTGCACTCAGTAACACGTAAGAGGAATGTACACATCATATTTTAGGACAGATTAGCAATTGCTTTCTTCCTAAAGATCTGTTACGCGCTGGATTGGTGGTTTTGAAAGTAGAATTGAGAAAATGTAGGGGTTCCATAAAATAGCATTCCAAAAAGTCCTTTTAAGAGTTAACTTAAATTATCATAAGAAAGCAATAAACAGAAATCTGGGATTGTATCAGTCTAAAAATCCTGTTTTTACATTAAAGCAAGATGTAGAATGTATTTCTTCTGAATTGAATACTACATTCAGCTTACACTCATTTCCTGGGACTAGACTAAATAGCAGTCTAAAAAGATATTTCTTCTTCAAAGGATGGCATTCAGATCATCTTTGAAGACATAAATAGAGGTCCTGGAATCCTTCGTTACTGGGAACCTTTCATAATTTGTCATTCTCTGCGACTTGAATCTCAACTTTCACATGCACTTCTTGAATTCCCAAACATGTGGAAGGACAATGATCAGGACACAGTCACAACAATACTAATTATATATGAAACAGAGAATGCCCAATCTCTTGTGAATGTCCCGAGCCTTTCTATGATCTCTGTGAAGTTTTAGTGTACAAGATGGTCTCAGTACTTCTCAAATATGTTTTCTGAGAACTCCCCTCTCAATCCGGATTCTCTGTATACTCTTACTAAACTCAGTTTCCTCTTTCACCTTATCAGTTAATACATCCAAAACAGGTAAGATCTCTCCATTATTATAGGTATGATGAAATAAAAACTTTGTCAATCAAGAAAGATATCAATGAAATTGAAAATAATAAATTTGGAAAGCTGTCACTAATTCTAAAATGTTCTAATAACCCCAATAAGTAGTTCCATCAACATCAGAACTGTTGAAGCCTGGTTTATTACCCATTTGTGTCCCATCATTGATTTAAGTTGGTATGTTAAGGTACGAGCTCTGACTTGGACCATTAATAAGGTCTACGGACATAACTCCTCCTTTCCTTCATCTTTTTATCCCCTCCCTTTACCACACCTCTTGTATGGCATTTTTGGGATCTAGTAAGAAATGTTTTCATGCTAACTGGATGTGTTTATTCAACCCAGCCACCAATTTCTACAAAACTTGTAAGAATCTAATTATTTTCAAGAACTTTATTTATTATTTTTCTTTTTTTTCAGAGGACTTTGTTGAAACAAAATGACTTTGTTGAGATGATAAAATCCAAAGTTTCTGGGGGCACAAATATGATAACCTGTCAGGTAAATAAAACCAGCATACAAGTAGAGTTCAAAGGAAGAAGAAATGAAAAAAATGGGATTTTTTTTCTGCACCGAGAATATTACATACAATATTGTTTAAAGTATAGATATTTGGAATCAGTAAACTGAAAAGCTATGAAATATATGTGCACATCTTACAAGAATTCACAGAAAATAAAGAAAAACTGTATTTCAGATTCTATGTTTATAACCACCACATATGAAAAAAAAAAATCATAAAAACTTTTACCAAAATGTTTTGGGGACTGAGGTTTGCGTTAACAAGAAAGAATTTCAGAATCTTTGTCATTTTCAAGGCTTGTATTTTCTTTTGCATAATTTTAGCTATTTTTCTTTCAAGTAAAATAAAAAAATTAGATGAAAAATTTCAGCCTGAAGCAATTTGAAATTATTGAAATGTGATTTTACATACAGACTTACAATAAAAGTAAGGTTCATTTATAGACATGTTTTAAGTGAAAAAATAGTTTTCTTCCTATATTTATATTGCTGGCATTACCTATTTCTGATTTTTTGCACAAATTCTCTATTTTTTTCCCTCATGTTCTTAATTTTTACATTCCAAACTCTCCAATGCTTCATTAATATAAAAACTCCTTTGATTTATAGCCAGTAGATTGCTTACCTTGATGGATTTCTAATTAACAATTAAACCATTAAGACACCTTTAGCATAAGCTGAAGTTATTTCAGGCCAACACAGAAGACACATGTATGCAAGCATGTTTACTTCATTTATATTAAAAAAGAAAAAAAAAAGTACTGATTCTTCCACAGTTTTTATTATTTCAGAAGCAGCATCTGATCATTTTACACTCTCATCTCCTTGGGCTGCTATTTTGTTATTCAAATATTCTATATAGAAAATATTTTGTAAAGTAAGCAACACGAATTTCTCATGTTTCTTTGTCATAATTAAACAGTATATTTTTAAAAATAAATTTAAAAGGAAGACTATTAAAGAGCAGTTAGGGATGTTTTATGCTATAGTGTGCACTTGCGCACTGCCCTTGCAGTGCATCCTAGCAGAATCTTTAGGCTTCACAGTCTCAGTGAGGGAACACTCAGAGCCTGCTAATTCATACAGGACATATGTGTATAATTAAGCAGACTACCTCTAGTTTCTCTCAGATTTTCCTTACTACCTCAATATCCCTCTTAATTCATAAAATCATGGAGAGATTCATAGATTCACAGAATTGTTTGGGTTGGGACGGACCTTAAAGATCATCTGTTTCCAACCCCCTTCTCCAGAGGAAGGGACACCATCCACTAGATCAGGTGGCTCAGGGGCCCCATCCAACCTGGCATTGAACACTCTCAGGGATGGAGAATCCATAACTTCCCTGCTCAAATCAATGATGGATCAATCACTGGAGCTTAAGGAATAATGAGGATGTTAGGGAAGCAATCATCTAGAGGGTAAGGAAATCATTTAAAGTGGCTTTAGGTGGATAAAGGCATAGCTGCTCACATGAAGCATAATAAACTTTGTTTCCTCCTCTCTCCTTCCCCTGCAGAAGTTGAAACAACATCACATCCCAGCAGAACTTACCTATACAATTCACACAGTGATCAGAGTCCAACTGGAATATGACCAGACAACAAACATATTGTTTGGCCTAGCAGTATCAAGGTTGATAATAAAAGTCTTAGAGAATAATCCATGTGGGAAAATCAGGACAAAATTAGGATGCATTTACCTGAAATGGAATGTAATTTCCCACTGTTCTCTCAAGCATCTGGTGAAGAACAGACTTACATAAGAACCTTTGTGACTGTGCCCCAGCAGCTAAGGAGTGACTTGTTATCTTGACCAGAATGTCACAGCTCTGCTGTACTTCTCTAGGATTCTGGCAATTGTCCTTGGATGGCTGTACCTTCCTAAACAGTTGGGGGCTGAAAGTCCTAACCTGAATGGTTAGAGATTATAAAGCATGATCTGAGAAAAAACTGCAATGAAGCACCTTTACTGACCTAGAAAGAGGAGATAAAAACCCAAATTGTTAAACCTCTCAATACATAAAATACTCTGAGAAATAAAATGCCCCAACCCTGGAAATGTTCAAGGCCAGGTTGAACGGTGCTTTGAGCAACCTGAACTCACAGGAGGTGTCCCTGCCCTCAGCAGGGGGCTGGAACTAGACAGTCTTTAAAATCCCTTCCAATCCAAACCATTCTATGATTCTAAATATAGTTCAGGTGAAGTGTGACAAAGACAAAGAGTTGGATATATCTACAGGGAAAAAAAAAACCCAACTGATTAAGTATGAGCAAAATGTCCTAGTTTTTAAATTGCTAGTACATAGGGAAAACATTATTCAGAAATGTTTTTCACTCTTTCAGTGCTTTTAGAGCAAACATTTTGACAGGAATTACTTGAAATAATGTCACACTGTGCAGGTAATTAATGAAGACAAAAGAATAAAAGAGTAATAGTTAAGTATGAGAACAATTTTATAAGAAGGGTTTCTTCTAATCTTTGAGAAACAAAGCCCATGTAGATACAGAAAATAGGTTTAATTCATACAGATACCTTTTGTAATGTAAATCTGAGTAGTGTGATAAAAAGAAAACTCAGGGTTGTCCTTACAGTGTCAAAGTTGTAACACTCCTAACAGATCACATATAAAATTTAAAATCAGCATGAATTAACACAAGAAAAAAGAGCAAGGAAAAACGATGCTGAAAAACATTAGTTCACACCACATATTCTGTCTTCAAACTTCCTGGTGTAAGTGACAATTGTCATGCTGTAATTTGGGTCTGATTCAAACCCCACTGAAGCCACTGAAAACAATCCCAATATTTTCCTGATTCCCAAAATAACTAAATTACTTCCGAAATACTTCTATGATGATCAGAAGAATAACTTTGAGCTTTCTGAATAGCTGCTATTATTTATAACGAGGTATTCAGTTCGTTGATTTAGCCATGTTTCTGAAGGAAATTGGCAATAAAAAATCATCTTTTTGCTAAACTTAATTTGGCTCACCTTCCATGCTCCAGCTTATCTCCGTTGTGCATGCCTATCTATGTCTTGTCTTGGTCTTAATAACCAGGTAGTACCTGATGAAGTATATCTGGTCATCAAAACAAGATGGAAACATATGCAGAAAGAAAAATAAAAGGCAAAAAACTGGCTTATTTGTAAGTATAGGCTCTATTTGAATATAGTTGTGTTCTCGATATCTGTTGGTAGCAATTGCTGTCATCAAAACCAGAAAAAACCCTTTAATACACAGCTGGAAAAAAAAAAGGCAAGAACATGCCCATTGGTGGCTGTAATATGACTGTATCTTTGCTTTTGCAGGGGGGATGTTTTGGGGAGTTTTTTGTTGAATTCTGGGCATGCCTGGTACATGCAGAAATCCTCCATATATATTCTGGATTCCACTGGGTCCTTAGCAGGACCTAGTTATCTAGAGGGACAATCCACAATGGCTCTGGGCATGTACAAGAGAATTAATTTCATGCTTGATTCACACTTTTATACATACACATATATATACACACGTAAAAAAATAACAGGTTCTGTTGTAGGCATCTGCATTTTCTAGGCATTTTCTACTGGTTCAACACGGAGCTGTCCATTAATTGAAAACTCACAGTCAGGCACTGTGAGGAACTCCAGTTCAGATTTTAGGTTACAAAGTACCAGATCTCAAAATGAATTATAGGCAAATATAGCAGAAAACAGGGAAATTTTAAGTAAAATAGGGTATCACTGTGCATGATGTAAAAGTGTATCACATGCCATCTCAGGTTAAAAAATCTGCTGACTTCAGAGGACACTTATGCTGCACACATTATTCCAGATGGTTTAAGAAGATAAGAAATATTAGGCAGACATGCACACAACAATGAAAAATATCCAGGTCACTTATGGCACTGTAAGATGTTTATGATATTTTTAATAATTAAAGCAGAAAAATAATAGTAAAACAAAATAATGAACAAGAGAGTTCTATAGAATCTACTACTTCTTATTTTAAAATCTGTATTTATATTTTTACTCTTACAGAGGAGCTTAACTCTTCAACATACAAAATATTCAGGCATTCATGTACTTTTCAATAAAAGATACTCATTTACTTGCTTGTTTATAAATATTCAAGACTCACTTTGCTGTTCCAACATTTTGCATCTTCCTGGATTTCTGCTTTTTGCTTCACTAACTCCTCAAGGTGTTTTTCATCCTTTATAATCTTCTCCTCTGTTTCTTTTAACTTCATACAGTATTCGGTCCAAATAAATTCAGAATGCTTTAATTCATTCCTAATAGAAATACACACAAAGTGAATCCATCTATTTGGAAATATTCCAAGGTTGTCCCTCTCCATAAAGGAAAATGTAAAGCAGATCTGAATTAGCAAAGATTTATTTTGATTCCCTACTACATTTCTTGAACAGGTAAGCATGAGATAATTTCAAAATATCTACCCTGGGAGGTTCATGCAATTTCAGCCAGATAACAAAACTACTCATGCTACCAGTTCGCTTGCACTTAAAGCCTGCCAACATTAACACTTATAATTGGACCTCTGAGAAGGCATTGGTGTAGTTAAAGGCAGGGCTTTGTTTCATACCTCACACGTTAACTAAACAAAATAGGAGTCAACACTGCTAGTGGCTGAATCTACTTCAGAGCCAACCTCACTTAATCAACCCACTGCCCTGTAATTCTGTGGACAAATGTCATTTGTGAATTAAAGTTTTCACTGACATCAATTTTTCATGTTAAAAGGAACTTGAAGGCAAGGCCAGAGGAGAGGTTAAGGACTTCACTTTCACTCTGAATAGCAGATTTAACAGCATTATAAGAAGGAAAATTTGCCATAATTACAGAACAAGATACGAATAACTACAACTATTGTCAGGAAAACACTCCCATGAGACATGGTTATAGGCCTCATTATAGGCTGAGAAAATGCCTTTTTATACATCTGTGAATAGATTTGAAAAAAGGCAAAAGAAATAGAAGTATGTCAGGTTAAAATTTTACAATGGCTGCTGGTGTTTGTCCTTTTTTTTTTTTTTTTTGTTTCAGCAGGCAGGAAAAAAGTTTCCTCCATGCTCCTGAGAGAACTGTTCTGGTCAATAACATATTCCAAAATGTGCCTTAAACTGCGAAAGAAATCCACCACAGCAGAACTAAGACCTAGAGTAGTTGAGTTTTAGAGACAACCCTAGCATTACAACCCAAAAAATCCCCTGCAGTAAGACAACAGAAAGCAATCATGAAGAGACTTCATCACTAAATCAAGAGCCTTTCCTACAAGATTATTTAAGAGACATTCTTCCTTTACTTGTTTCCAAGATTTCATCCAGTGCTGAAGTAAATGCTTACCTTGCAAGGTGTCACAGACTGCGCATAGCACGAGCACGAAGCCCAACTCTCTGAACTCCTCCACTTCCTTAGGTCCCACCACCCATGAAAGAGACATAGAAACAGTATTTGGAATTATTCCAACAACAGACATGTAACAGTCATAGGCTGTAATTTTCTTCTCGTTTTGCCTACCAGCTACAACTTTCTGAGTCGTAGCTGTCATGAAAAATTACAGCACTATCAGCACCAATGCGTGTGCGTAAGCCACAGACTGTGCCGCGTGATTGATAACAGCCTCAGTATTTTCAGTTTCGTGCAATCTTCATCATTTTCTCAGTGATGGCACTGAACATAAAGAAAAGAGTATGAACTGCAGAGCAGTCTTTCAAGCCTGTACTGCCACAAATCTGTCTCTCTCATGCCTATCGATACCACGTTATTCTAGTCCTCCCCAGATGGCAGTTGAAGGGATCTACTTCCTCTGTAATGTAAGCAGAACTTTAATTACCAGTTTAGCAAGTAGTTGCAAAAAAACACCCAAAAAAAAACAAAGTAAAACAAACAAACAAGCAAAAAACCAAACAAAAACCAACCAACCAACCAACCAAAAAACCCCAAACAATCAAAAAACCGAAGCAAACTAAAAAAATATGCTTAAATGAGGGACAGAAAAAGAGTTTTCTACTTGACTTTTTCCTGAAAATGCTGATATTCCTAAAACCACTGATATCATTAGCATTCCAGTTCAGTTCACAGACACACAAAGCAGGTTACAGGGTGTATAAGAGTCTATGTCACTGTCATGTGATATGAAAAGCTATATGGAAATCATATAGCTAGGTGAAACAGAAAACATGCATGGCATATTTCTGTCAGTATAGATGATTAATTTCTCTGTTATTTACCTATTCCCATTATAATGCGGATTTTACTTATGATTTCTTTCAAAAGAACAAAGAAATTTTAATGATCTCAGAACAAAGGTTTGCTACAGGAGAACATCACACTTCCTTTCTTGCACATGAAACAATCTCAAGCGCCTCAATTTCCACCAAGACTACCAAAAACCCCAGGAAGACTGCCCATGCTGCCCTACAACTACTAGGTAAGATGACAGCTGTGACACAATGACAGAATTTAGAGGGAACTGAACAAAATCTTGCACAAAAAAATTTTAAAAAGTGAAGTAGTCACAAGGCAACATGAAAAAATTCTAATATTAATAAAAAATGCAGAAGTATGATCAAATGATCAATTTTTATTGAAAAAAATAGGTTGGAGGATGGTATCTCAAAATCCCTTATCTGCTGTTTTGATATATTTACAAATTATGTGAAAGAGCAGGAGAAGTGAAATTAAAAGTCTGTATATAATGTGATTACAATAGGAAAGGTGAAAACAAGCTAAAAAACTTAAGAAAAATTTCAAGACACACTAAGTAACTGAAGAACAAAACAGCACATGTGATTTCATGTCCAAACTCGAAAAGAAGTAGAAGATCAGAGAAACTAAGCACATCTTAAAATTCTAAACTGTTTCTATTTGAGAAAAGCATGTACATATTCCCACAAACACCCAGAAAGTCTACTCAATATTTTGCACAGTTAAAGAAGCTAAGAAGGTTAAATTAAGCAAGAAATGGGATGGAAAACACTAGAATAAGAAATGAGAGTATGACGTCCCTCCTAAAGTCAGTGACATGGCTTAAGTTGGAATACTCTTTGTATTAGCTTTCAGAAAAGTATATCACAGAAATTAAAAGGAAACAGCGGATATCTTAGAAAGGTCATAAAATACAGAATTCTTCTCAAAGTACATTGAAAATAATGAAAATTGCTTAAAAAAAGGAAAGGAATAATGAATAAAGTCTTAAGACACAGAGAATACAGCCCAGTGAAGAAGGTTGACAATACACAGCAACATTTATTACTGCATCTTAAGGTTTCCACACCGAAACTACAGCAATTTGCCTACAACAGGAAAAATCCAAATAGCTGCTGATCACACTCTATAAATGAGAATCAATAAGGAATAAAGTTTAATAGTATGTATATGATGGAATAGTAAAAAAAAAAAGAAAGAAAGAAAATAGGAAAGAAAATATACTTTTAACAATATTTATTCTGGTGTTACATGATAAAATCACCTCCAGCCACAGTTACTGTAATCAGAGTATCTGAATACATATTAATAAATTACATGACACTTTGGTAATACATCTTACTCAGTACCTGATCTTTCCATAATTAAAATGAACATGAGGTTTCCAATGAACTTTACATGTTACAGAATCAAGGTCCATAGTTTCTGATTTCTCTCATCTGGAACCCACAAAGGAGCTAATGAGTATTTGATCAGATCATTTCCATATACATTTCCATATATTTAAACAATAATTAAAATTCCAAACATTATGAAGACATTGTGAAGCTTACATTCACAGGTTCAAGTACATTAAAAATAAGTACTATTTCATAGTCTTCACACACCTCTTCTTTTCCTTAGACGTACATAGTGATGTTGATTGAAGAGTTGGTAATTTTCAGAAGTCACTCCAGCTTTGTCAAGTGTTATTACAAAATTTTGGTGTCAGGTTTTGTAAAATAAAATATTTCCATTTTAGTCATGTATCTGACCACAGTTTTAATTTTTCATATACTAATATTCTTTCCAGACTGCAAACTAGGCTCTGAAATTAAGAAGTTAAATCTTAGTTAACTAAAAACAAATGTGTTGACTGTGAATCTACCTTAGAGGTAAAAAACTGTAATTAGCATAAATATCTCTAATACAATGTCAAAATTATCCTGACTCAATGCCTTCTGCTCCCACATTAGGGGTGAACTTATTACAGAGAGAGCTATGATCCTTCTTTAGTTCTGCTGTTTAGTGCCAATGACAGAGAGATCCACGATGATACGACGCCTTAAAGTAACAAGATTATTGCATCTAAGAAACCTTCCCTTGTTCAAGAATGTGTCAGAAAGGTTTCTGCTCTGACTTGCAAGCACAGATCTCCCTGGATAGCAGACATCAAAAGCACCAGCCACATTAGCCAAAGAAATGAGCTCCTGATGTTGATAATACCTAGGTCAAAATACACTGTAAGACTGCCCTGTTTTGCAAAAGTCAGGGTTACTTTCTTCTTCAAGGCTAAGTAACTTGTAAGACTCTGAGACAGGCAGCAAGTACTCCTGTGGGACTGAAAGAGGTGTTTCAATGTCCTGAGCACTAATCAGTTTTTGAAATAAAGTTGCCGGTGTCTGTAACCTAAAGAAAATGGAAATGACACAACCAACTCACGTTATTTTAATCAGGTGAAGCTCTTCACTATGGCATATTGAGTACCATAAACAATAAGCAAAACAATAACAGTTATTAATTCCAATTATTTCTTGAAGAAAGAACTTAAAATTTAAAAGCAAGAGAAAATGTCTACAGCTGCTATGACCTCTTTATGTATCTCTGAGAGTGGGTCCTTTCAGAGAGGTGACCAGAATACCTTACTCCCAAATTCTATGGTGTGCCTAGTTTTATTCAACCATATATTACTAAAGCAGTTGACTAACTTTTTAAACCGAATAACAATTCTTCCTATTTGGTACATCAAATGAAAAGGCCACTTGTAGTCTCCCAGTTACTTGAAGATTTTGTTTTGGACTTCATGGTAAACAAGCCTACAGAAGAGATTTCACTGACTGAATGCAGGAATTACAATGGGCAGCGTGTAAGTATACTGGGTTGGGCTGGGATACAGGTAATTTTCTTCATAGTAGCAGGTATGAGGCTATGTTGTGGTTTTGTGCTGGAAACAGCGTTGATAACACAGGGATGGATGTTCGCAGGGCTTACACAGAGTCAAGCCCTTTTCTGCACCTCACCCTACCTGCAAGCAGGCTGGGGGTGCACAGGCAGTTGGGAGGGACACAGCCAGGACAGCTGACCCAGCTGACCAAAGGGATATCCCACACCATATGGCATCATGCTCAGCATATCTAGTTGCAGGCAGGAAGGGGTTGTTTGTCAGTGATGGTGTTTGTCTTCTCAAGCAACTGTCAGATGTGATGGAGCCCGGCTTTCAGGGAGATGGCTGAACAACTGCCTGCCCACGGGAAGTGGTGAACAAATTCCTTGCTTTGTTTTGCCTGTGTGTATGGCTGCTGCTTCTTCTTCTCTTAAACTGCTTTTATTTCCACCTGCGAGTTTTTTCGTTTTTACCCTTCTGATTCACCACACCATTTGGGCTCGGGGGAAGTGAGCGAGTGGCTGTGTGGAGCTCAGCTGCCTATTGGGGTTAAACCATGACAATAAGTTATTCATATTGCTTACTTTTTGTCTTTTTAGAAATTCTAGCCATGTGCTGCTGGCTTGTAAACAATGAAAATGACAAAGTTTTTTCTGCTAGTAACAACCTCTAGAGTTCAATGATTTCTTGGCAGAGATGTGTTGGGATGTGGCATAAGATTCTTAGGTACGTACAGATGAGAATGACCTTTGGCAAATAGGCATTCACTGAGCAGAAGTGCGTAACAGCTCTTACAGGAATTACATCTGTGCTGGCGGTAAGAGTAGCTCTCATAGCTCACAGTCATATTTGGAAGCATAGAGAAAGACTGTCACAGCATTCTGGATTCACACAGTTGTCTCGCAGATGGCCCATCTCTTTGAGGAATCTAATGCTGCTGCCAGGAACTTAATGAAATTCCACTGTTAGTCCAATAAACAGAATTCCCCTCTACAAATGATCTCCTCTACAAAACATCAGTATGTTGTGTACACAGTACTTCCAGTGAGCTGAATGGATCTCTGTATGGAAACAGACATCCTGCAGTAAGAGAACTTCAGTGTCTTCATTTTGAGGAGACGTGGCAGTAACCTGAGATGATAAATGAATCCGTAGATAACAGACACCCTTTAAAGTCCTCATTTCTTTAAAAAAAAAAAGAAATTCAGTAACAAGAAACTTTTCTGCAGCTATGTAAATAAATGCTCCTTTACAGCTCTTAGGTAAACTAATGAGGCCAACTCCATAGTGAATTCAAATGAAAACGATCCTTTAGAGGAAACAGGGAATGGGAGATGGGACAGTCCCTTGCAATGATTTCGCTGGATGGGAAATTAACATTTACTGAAATGAGGCTACCAAGGACATGAGTTTGCACATACAACTTAACCATTAGCATTAGTCTTACTGCCTTGAATGAAGCATCAGTGAGCAGGACAGGTTTTCAACAACTGCTGTACATGAGGCACTTTATAACATGAACTCTCTGGAACAGCAGAACAGTGCATGCTGACCCAACTCAGGCAGTGCAGAGCACAACTTGAATTATGAAACTGAGATATAAATTCCTAGTAGTTCTGAATGAATAAGATGGACCAAATTTCATGACTTGCTATGAAATTGATATACTCCATAATTACCATGAACAGCTTTTTAAATACCTGATATTTGAAGAACAGTTGCTGTCACATGGCTGCGGTACAGAAATATCTGCTATGGCCACTCAGGTTATTTCAAAAATTTACTGTTGCCTTTCAGTTATGCCCGTGAGCTTTCCTCATCTCAAGTGAAAAACAAAAGGCCACTGTGTCACTTGCTACTTTGCCAGATAAAAGCTGGCAGTGAGCAATACGCATATGCAACAAAGTCGAGTGTGGCCTCCTACCAAACATCAAATAATTGATATTCTTGTTCTTTGGCACAGTTATTCTTGGTGCCAACTCCTTGGCTGCATATTCAGAGATAGAAAGGAAGGATTATTTGTCAGTGATTGGCCATCAGTGGTGTCCAATTGTTACTATACCTCTACTTGATAATCCAGGGGTTAATAATTTGACTAGAGATTACAGCGAGGAAACTCCACCATAAATCACTGCCATATAGAAGCTACCTTACAATCCAAAAACCTAATTTTGCTGGTTCGTTAAAAAAAAAAAAAAAAAAAAAAAAAGCAGAAAAGGTATTTTTGACGAATTCCAATAATCTGTGCAGTGAATAAGAATGATAGCAAAAGGTCCTGTCAAAGGGATTAAAAATTCATAAGCAAGCAATATGAAGGAAAAATGGCACACTTTAGGAGTGGATTCATGGGACTTTCAGTTTGGGTGTAATTCTGGACATCATATCCTCCTTATTCTGCTAATGCAAGCCGAGACAAAAAAGGCAAATGCTTCTTTTATGTATAATTCAAATGTTTTAATTGAAGAAGAAAACAAGAGAATTTAAAACTATTTCTAAAAGCAAAATTTCTATAGTTTGATTGTCACTATTAAAACCAACAGGAAATTATAATGCCATAGTGGATAGCTCCTACTTGTATTGACTCAATAGCATCTCAGCATATTTAATTTTCTCATACATACATGCATCTTCTTTTCAGATTCTTCATCAATTCTTTTCATGGTCTTTTGTGCTTCTATGAGTTCACAATGAACATCACTGCATATTTTTGATGTTAAAGAAAATAAAACAAGTTTTCTGAAAGATTTTATATAAAAAGCATACATAATGTTTGAAATAAAAGATAATTCCAAGATTTGTCTGATCCTTGTCAGTTTAAGAATTCATGTTTAAAGATGAAGCCCCAGGAAAAGACAACAGAATGTGTGGTAAAATTGCAAAATTTAAAGAAATGTTAGCAAGAGGGCTTTCATTCTGTTACAGAATTTTGGAGTTATTTTGAAAAGGTGGCTACTTTCATGGGAAGATAGTGACCTCTGGAGCAGAAAGAAAGAAATAGTGTGCAAAGAAGCCACTGAGGTTTCACTCAGTAACCTGACAAAATCATTACTGAAACATCTCCTAGAGGCTGTGCAGCGTTTGTAGACAATGCAGACATTGACTGTATTTTTTAATAGGATAAATAATATTGGGGGACTCAGTTTGCAACAACTCTCAAATAGAGATATGCACGTCTGTTGTCTCTGCTTTTTAAAATATTACAAAGGTAAACAAATAACATGATATAAAATATTATAATGTAGCTTAACTTCACTGCTTAAACTAATTCTCTGGATATTAAAAACTAGAGATTCAAAATAAAGTAATTGCTTTAATTGCAAAGATAACTCAGTATCAGCTGCCCAAACCTGAGAAACAAACTGTTAAATCAGAGCACAATAAAAGTCACAGATCATTCACTTGACATTTAAAAATTCTCTTGAAATGAAATACATAAATAAGACACATATAAGACAGAGATATAAAGACACAAATACAGCAAGTCTAACTTCTCATGATATGCAGTGCCAATCTTTAGAAAGAAAGAAAAAAAACCCTCAGAAAAAAAATGATTTATTTAAAATTCCCTCTAGAAAAAAATATTTTAAGTCTACTTCATGAGTTGCATTTAACACATCTCAATATTTTAGCTGCATATAATATATTTTGGGATATTAACAAGAAAAAAAGATAAAAAATTTAAAAAAATGTTACCAACTTGATTTTTAATTAGTATTTCAAACATATCTCATAGCACTGATAGAACTGTAATGTGTTTCATGTCAGACCTAATTCATCATAGTTCTAATATTATTTGTGTAATAGGCAATTAACTTTTTAATTTTAGAAGTATTTTGACATGACTGCAGAGTTCCCCAAAACTGAATTCAAAATAAAACAAATTAAAGGAAACAACATTATGAATCACTTACCAAAGAAAGAGATCATTTTAGACTTTAAGTACCTTGAAAAAGAGATTGTACTCTAGATTTGCATTTAAAAGTTATTATAGAAAACACATAGAAAACATAATAATTATTCCTAATATCTGAACATGAAGTAACCCAGTATCCCTGGTTTTAGAAATCTACTTGCGACTTTGTTCTACTATGATTATTTAGACTGGCATCATTCACATTAGGCATTTATTATCAAAAAATCGTAAATTATTATCAATATTACAACCAATAAATACCATAAGCAAATTAGGAAAAATGCACATCAGCACTCAAGAATAATTGAACCTTGTAAACTTTTTTTGACAGCTTCTGACGTCTCCATATTCTGAAACACAGATGTGTGTGAGAAACGTGAAAAGAACCAATGCAAATACCAGATATGTGGCTTCTACCTTTCCCAGGAAAAATCCCACATGAAATCACCTTACAAAGTTAGAATTACATTCCATGTATGCTTAAGAGACATTTATTAAAGGCTAACAGCATTATCCTCCCCAGCCTGTCTCTGCACTGAGGGCCTGTATGTAGTGGAACGGGTGTACAAAATGCAAAGCAGACTTTGGTACTTCCAAAAGACTGCTGTTCTCTAAAACGGCACCTATATAGTGGAAAGGTTCTAAAAGAAACCTCTCCATACGGTTTGAATTTATCTTTTCATACATCCTCCACAGCTTTGCCCTCGGATTCAGCTTTTCTTCCAGCAGAGGGCTGTGTTTCTTCATGAAGTCTATTTCCTCACGAACTTCTCCGTTGGCCGTTTCTTATGTATTTGGTTCTGTACCTGAGGCAGCTGACAGCTTTTACAATCAAAATGCCACCGTAGCACCAAGGTATCTTAAACATACATTTAATATTCTGTTAAAAAGATAATTAGCATAAGAAAATGTGAGTATCTGAATGACAGCATGAATAACTAGTGAGATTGGGAAATAGCTTGTCATAATGCTAAGACTTCCAAAATTTTGCTATAAACTACTTTGTGAGCCAAGAAAGGACATTGATGAAAAAAGATCACCAAATATTGCACTAGGAGTGGATCTGGTTTATAAATTCATACATAGTTATCCTAGTATTTAAGTCAAGCAACTGTTCAAAGCCGGGGTGGTTTTGTTTTTATGAAGGAAATGAAAACACCTCGCCTTAAGGCATATGTAGAGGAGGCTATTAGGACACAAGAACAGCTCCACCGAGCTTCCTAGCCTCCAGCTATGTTGATGTATGACATATGTTGGTGGAGAGGAAGAATAGGGCAAGTACAGCTCCCACATCCTCCTGATATAAAAACTATTTTCAGTTCAGGGACACTTCTGAAACTAAACATGGTTTCAGGAAAGTTAAACTAAAGATACAAACTCAAAACCAGCAAATAAAACATATTCTTATTGCCACACAGAAGTATGCCAGTCTTAATTCAGTTTGCTGCATTTGCTTTTCTGACTTTGGCATAAATTTCCTATGCGTCTTTACAAGAAAATATGTGACTAGACCACTGGTTGCTGAATAGCAACATGTATTTTATTTTATTCTGCCTAGAAAAAAAAAAGCTTATTAGAGGTGGTGCTCTGGAGCAGTTTACGGGAAATTTATTGGTATAAAACTATGGAAAGTAAAGTAAGAATATCAGGTGAGAAAAAATCAGATAATATCTCAAGAGGAGTAAACTTTGCCATAAATTTGAGAGAGGAAGCATATTTTACTGAGGTAAAAAACAAAAAAACACTCTACCCCTGAGAAGTAGCTGTGGAATATTCAATGCAAATCCTTAACAGTCAATAAATCTTGCTGTGTTAACAAGACACAAATCCAAAATCTGCAAAATTATTATTTCATTGCTACTAAAATTTAAGATATTGCAAGAAGAAGTGGCTTTTCTACATTGTACAAAGTGGTGCCTAACATCCAGATGAATAAAATGTGGTTTATATTGGATTTTTGTTCTATTTCATAGAAAGTAATTTCTGAAGACGGTTACATCAATGTAATTACCTGAGTGTGCTACAGGACATAGATGCAGCAGGAAATGGGAATAATGGAAATCAAGATAAATCTGAAGAAATAACAGGATTCAGTGTCTACTCTGAATGGGTCATGCAAACTCTTAATTAATCTCCTGGGTTCGTAATACTTAGATTAAGGATAATTATAACATCCCTGAGGGTCTTTATCCTTAATTTTATGTTGGCATATTTTTGTCTTAAAGACAATACAAAAGTATTATATAAAAAGTATAAATACAAAATATATAAAAGTTATAATCCTGGAAATGATAAATTTTACCCCAAGAACATGACATCATACTGACATAGACCACCAATAAATCAAGGGAGAAGAAATTGGTCAATTTTCACAGCCAAACTTCACGCTGCTTTATTTTTATTTTTAAAAAATGCTGCATCATTGCTTATACTAACAGAATTGAAAATGTGCTAATTATATTCTACAATTCTAAACTTTTGATACTGAAAGAAAATGCTCAACAGTAAAGAAAGAGCAACAGAAATGTAAAGCAACACACAAAGATAATTTACAGCTACATCACTGTAGGTAAGAACATCAAAGAGTAAAAGGTAACACATCTGCAGCTCAAATCTCGAGCTGCTATGCTTGCAGTTCTTTACTTCTGTAAAATTGACCTTTCAGTGTCACAGGATTTGCTCCTGAAAGCATTCTCTAACCTGTCAACAGTTTTTAGTCCAGAGTCTTTATTCAATCTCCTCCTCTGTTTCCAGAGCATCATAAACGGACTGTAAGAGGCAGTTGCTTTTCAGATGAGCAACCTCTGCAAACTGGGAGCACCTTAACACAGATTTCTAATTTCCAAGTCAAGAGTTAGCCATTGGCTAAAGCAAGCAAACAAACATTTTTCTCATATGTTGTTAGGGATGTGCACTATTTGACACTTTGCCTTCAGGGATGGGGGTAGAAAGCATTTGGGACTAAACAACTGGCTCACCTCCATTACACACCGAACTTCCCTTAACACTTACCCATCACTGAGCACAGTTATGGGGGACTCTTGCACGGTCTCTGCACTCTGGAATGTCGGATATTTGTCAAAAATCTTCGGGTGATGCGCATCAGAACACGCGCTGAAGCACAGCCACGATTTTACATCCAGCAACTTACTGTGCCAAATGACACTACTTCTCTCAAGCCTAGCTTCAGACAGCACCTGCTTTTGCCCAAGAGCCAGAACACAAACAACAAACTGCTAAGTAGCTCCTTTTATTTCCCCGCCCTTTTTTTCTCTAATTTTATTGTGTAGATACCTACAAAAGGTAATGAAAAAGCCCTCAGAATCTGATGGAGTTTTAAGGATACATATCAATGGTTATGTCAAACAACTTGTATTAAATATGTGAGAACTTTGTTCAAATTTATGGTACTTTAATTTTTCTCAAAAAAACGCAGTTATTTATTTCTGGTTTAATCTGTAGTTTAACTCAAAAGCACTATTTTATGATTTTGTTTCAGCTTCTCATTTCTTGCCCCAAACTAAGTATGTATTATCATCATAAATGTCTTGTCTGGTCTTACGTTATTCCTCAGAAAATGCTGAACATTTCAGAGTACTTCCCATTTTTTTTCCCAGATACTTATTCAAGTGTACCATGCTCAGAAATGTAAATATTGTACTCCTATTACAGTAAACACAACTATAGTCATATCTGGACTTTATTCTTGGTAATGAACTGACTGAAAAAGTACAAATATTCTTTGCTTCAATATTAGTACCATTTTGCATGGCTGCAGGGAGCTGCTGAAACCTCCGAAGTGACATACAATCAATTTTCACACCGTTCCTTCACTATTTCTCCAACTCCAAAGCTTTTTCTCCCTCATGATCAGCCTTCAGCTGCTTAACTAGCTCAGTAACTTCCAATAGCAAAGCTTCTGTTTCCTGCTTCAAAGTTGACATCTTTGCCATCTTTAAAAATACATTAGAAATATTTTTTTAATGAAAACTTAATCATATGCTCTTTAGTTGAGCTTCATTCTCAACACAAGTTGGCCTGTCCACAGTAAGCACAACTGGTTATATTTCTGTCTTTAAAAATACATTATAATTGTTCCTTATGAAGGCTTAAACACACACCCTTAATTCTAGCTCCTTTCTCAGGATAAAACTGACTCTTCACATCTATGAAGGCAAGCACAACTGGTTACAAACACAACTGTCATGTTCAATAGCATTTTCCTCCAGCTTATTTCCAATGCAAAGTGCAACAAAAATGTGTTGATATAGATGGCATAAAATTTTCATTTTGTTTGGGTAAGTAATCTCCAAATAAGAGTGCAAGTTCCTAATTATCTCAATTTTGTCAAGAATAATTATTTAATTTTTCTAAGTAAGCTTCAATTAATTCATTAAAGTCTTTGGAGTTCTAAGAATATGCAGTATAATATCTCAACAGCACTGTTTTACTTTTGATACACCAAATAATCATTCCATTCTGTAACATGTGGCTATCAAAAATATCTGGGGTTTTGTTTTTTTTTTTTTATAAAAGATTCTTTGAGGTCATCATCCATTGTCCTGATCTACAAAAAATAGGAGTTATATAAGCAAAAGTGCAAGACATTTGTCTTTTGATTCCACAGTCAATAATTCCTTAAATTATTTTGATTAAAACCTGCAAGCATTTAAAAGAAGGAAAACTACTTAAAATCTGGAGTGAAATTTTGGCCTTACTGCTATGAACAAAAATTTTATCACACAATTTACTGCAGATGGGATTGCCTCAGGCTAGTAGTACTTAAAAGGTTGCACACTGGTTTAAAAAAATGCACACAATCTCTTTAATATTTAAAACTTAATTTAAAAAATTCATATTCTGACTAAAGATGCAAACTGCATGAAACAGAATTCTTTGTTGGGAGTATATTAAAAATATCTTGTAACAGCAATGTAGTTTTTTCTTTTATTAAAGAAACGAAATGAAAAAAATTCTAGAGTTTGCAACACCCAACATAACTAGTTTAGTTGGTTCAAATCCCAGAGGGGTTAAAACACAGTATGGATCTAAATACAGACATGTAAATTATCTTCTTGCAAATAGGATGACTTAACAGTACTTAATATATCATTTAAATGTATGTGACTTTCAGCTTGACAGATGACACACACAGATTTCAAAGGATATTCACATCATTTACATAAGACATAGAGCAGGGAACAAAATTAATCTGCAAGCAAGAATGGGAAAGAAGTAACACAAGAAGCCAAGAACACAAGCAAATCATTGCAATGAGCACTTAAAAGGCTCATTAGCCTATTGGAGATGAAAACCAGGGGAGCAAAGATAACCACCACGCACTTACGCCAGCATGCAAGGCTTAAAGAGCACATACGGGTCCTTCATCTTGTCCTAAGATGGAACAAAACCTGTGGTCACAGGGTTACATCACACACACATCCATAACTTGAGCATAAATAAATTTGAAAGAACTCCACTCAGAAGAACTCCACAAAAAAACCCCTTTGCCATAAAGATATAGCAGGGAAAAGCTGATGCCAAAAACAGGCCAAGAGAAATACTGTCAAAGGCTTCTTAGATCAACATAAAATACATCAAAAGTACAGGGAATAGGAAAAAAATCTGTGCAGTAATGGAAAAGAGCAAGACATTGGACAGGAAAACTGGGACCTGAAGAGGTATCAAATTAGTTACAGAAACAGCAGTTCAATAAACAAGAATTAGATAAGTAAGCAAACACAAAATATCTCAATATGTGTATCTGACATGAAATAAAAATAGTCAGGGAAATAAAGGGTTTGTTGAGCAAAACAGCCAGGACAACAAGCTCAGTGCATGAGATACAAAGATTAAAAGAGGAGTTTGAAGAGGAGAATGTAACTAGAACTGCACCATAAGGTATCCTGCATCATGAAAAATTTAAAGCGACAGATTCAGGCTTATTTTGTGTACTTTCTGAGGTTTTGCCTTTGAAATATACCTGCATTTTATTGTATTCTGTGTCAACTGGGCACATGGCTAGAAATAATTTATTATCAAATATATAAATAAATTCATATGCAAACCATTAAAATCAAAACCCTCCATATTTGTAGTATAGTTATTTCATTCTATATGCCTAATTCTTATTTTTGAGAGCATTAATGAAATATTCTCACTATAGAAACCCTACCTTTTCTCCTTTTAACTTATAGTTTTAATAAGGTCAGCATCCAAAGGCTTCAGAATATTTTAAATCTCTGTATATTAAGTAACAACTTAGATGTGAAAAATATACACAAGACCAACAGAAACAATTTAAGCTAACAATAAAATGAATAAACATCTGGGCATGTCAATGCTTATCCAATTCATGTATATTAATGACAAATTAGGACATTGAAATAATTTCACTGTTCTCACGTAATTTTAAATAAAGGCGAATGAGGCTACATGCATTTTCCAATCAAATTCATGTCTATCCTGTAAATCTTGATGTGACTGTAGTTCATGCACCTTAGATTCCTGTAGCATCTCTACTGTAGTTGCAGAAATTTCCCTGCAGAGTATTTAACACCATTTGTGGAATACTAATCTGAGACAGCTTTCCTGATGTGCTGCTATGATGACATTACTGCCAGTACTGCAGATAAATTATTTAAATATAACTTGTCTTTGCGGGCAGCTATCAGATCTGCTTGCTGCTATGTAGACATATGTAAAATTTATTAACGTTTGGAAAACACTTTTCCAGTAAAAGTGAATTATTTAAATTACACTAATCATGTTCTCAGAGAGGTTAATGGGAAGACTTTACAACACTTTAAAATTATATATATATTGGATTGTTTCTTCATCTACCTTCCCTTTTTTTAAGTTCCCTTTATTCTTGTTCCTATTCATTTGTATGAACCCATATAGACTAGGAAAACATCATGTACTGCTACAGAAAGAATCATAACACTTTCAATTTTGTCTTTCTATAATAAAGAAACCTTTCAATCAAGGAATCCCTAAGTAGTGTTCAATAAAAAGCATTGCTTACTGTGGTAATGTGGTATATGTTTTAATAGTTTAACACGGTTACTCCCCGGCCCCCATTCTAGTCGCTTCCCCAGCGCTCCCTACACGGTTGTTCTCCTCCCCTTGTTCCAGTCGGTTCTCAATCAATCACCCAAACCCCTCCCGTTATTCCCGCAAGTTCGGTGTCCATCACCTAAGCCCTCCCTGTTTATCCTTGTATGGCCCTTGTCAATCCCCTGAAACCCTGCCCTTTCTGGTACCTCCCCTCTGGAAATCCTCGAAACCTCGATGCCCCATTGGGGCATGTGATCCCTTTCCCTCCACCCCTCGAGACTATTGGTCCGCGTGAATGTCTATCCCTGTCCATATCCCTCCCCCAAAGTCCCCCATTGGTCCCCTGTCGGGCCATCCCCGTTGTAACACCTCCCTTTATAAGTTGTTGCACAGGTCTGATGGGTGGTTATGCTCCTTGGACTCCCTTTGGGCAATAAGCCTGGGGCTGTATCCAAAGGCATGCCTCCCCGCAATTTTCTATGCTCTCCCTCGTCGGGGCTGCTGACAGCCACAGCACCTGGAGCTTCAGCTCCCCTGGGCAGAGCTGAACTCCAGAGGAGCAGCTTTAAAGCCTCGAGCCTTGGGCTGCTCCCCACTCCTGCCGCACACCGCAGTGCTGGCCAGGCTGGAGAGAGCGGTCACTGCGATAGCTTCCTATAAATGACAGAAAATGGCACACAGCTCAATTTGACTCTCTATTCAAGATTAGCAACAAAAACTATTTTACAGATGATATCAGCTTGACTCAGACTCATTATGCATGAATCTATTAATCCTTACGATATATGGATATTGCATTAGGATATTGTGCTATACTGATTGCAGTAAAATATTTTCATTTGCCAAAACTGTTAAGTTAATGCGAAACATATAATGACTAGTAAATTAGGTTGCCAGGCACTATTTTGGGGGGTACATATCATAGAAAATTAAAATTTTTATAAAAATCAACATAGTAACCCTAATTAACTGTATATCTGATCCTATAAGGACAAAAATGTACCATGAATGTCCCAGTCAGAAGCATTTTCCCTCCTTTAATTCTAATTTTTGAATATGATGAATAACTTTGTTAATATAGGGTAATGGACTATTTGCAAAAGCACAGCTCTGTTGTCTTGTGGTGATCCAGTTACTCATGTCTGGAGAAAGAAAGATAATACAGAAGGCTACTAAACTTCATCTGCAGACTGATATCTGGTTTTCTGGTACCTGTTTTTCTTCCTTTAATTTTCAACTTTGCTAGCTTTGGTCATGAAAAGGACTAACACAGAATGTAACGGCTACATCTATTACTTTGCACACAATTTGCTCTAATTCATACTCTTTTTTTAATACGATGTCAAACACAGGGAGATTGAAAAATGCTTGAAGAATATGAAGGAATAATTTCAAGTAAACAAGATATGATAAAGAGGGCGAGGGTCATACTACAATTCGCTATAAATGATTTTATATAATTAACCCCACATGAATCGATTCTTACGATTTTACAGTAGTCCTCAGCACGGATTTTGTCCAAACAGAAAAAATACCACAATCCAAAAAGGCAAATGTGGCAGCTACTATAAAAACACCCAGAGCAAAATCGAAAAGGTCACAAGGACTTAGAGACAAGCTTAGACTACTCTTACGCACACAATACTTAGTTCCAGCAAATGTTTGCTTCCACCTTATGAAGGGGTGAAGTTCCAGAACACTAATTCCTGTGATGGGAATTTAAAGCTACATGACATAAATGAACTGTTTTATGAGAACATGCGGATTTCAGAATTATGTTTTCTTTAAACTCTGTTAGCCTTACAGCTACATAAATTAATGATGCTGTGTCACACTATTGAGTGTTAAATATTGAGTTAATACACAGCACAGGAATTTGATTGCAGAGGTCACTAATGAAAGGTGTCAGGAACGAGAACAAGATACTGAAACCTAGCACTAGAGCTATTAAAAAATCTAAGAAGCTGTCCTACAAACATGAAACATTAACCTAATTAAGTTCAGAGGGATACAATGCTTCAATGTGCCTTGGAGATGGACCAAAAATAACAACAGTAATGGAGATTAAACAGTAAAAGAGAACCAGACAGCCTTCATAGACAGTCTGTAGATTTGTTTGTTGGGGTTTTTTTCAAAGAATAATCTCAGTGTTTTAATTAATTAAAGTGCCAGCCTAAAACATTAACAGCCTGTATGTTACATAAGGCTCTTTTAACATAACTTTATCATAAACAGATGTACTGGAATGGAAGAAATGGTTTGCAATATTTTGTTTAAAAAGACAGCCCACAAAAATGGGTAACAAAACCCATTTTCTAGACTCTTGCTCTGCCTGTTTTTAGAGCCAGAAATCTCTACAGGATGCCTGCACAGCACAATCCTAACAAAGCCTATATAGAATTTGTATTTTTCCAGTACTCTGAAGCCCAACACAGAAGTTCAGATTTTAAGACCAGCATTAATTTCACTTGGTTGCTTCTACTGTTGCGTAATTATATTTATTCTGTTTACAGCACTACAGCAACTAACAATATAGGCACTTAAAAAACCCCTAGATTTTTGAAAAGCTTTGATTAAAAAACATTGTTCTACTGCTTTGGTCTTTCTTGGTAAATGCAAGCAATTTTACATGCAAGTCTTCTAATCCCTTTATAAAAGCAAGCTAGAAATATAAAGTGCAATACATCAGTGATAAACATCAGGTATACTTTTAGGGGTCAGCAAATCCATTTTCACTTTTCCCAGCCAAGGGAAATGCAACAACTAAACAGTCGATGTCATTACAAATTACAGACTGGATCCCATTTAAGTAATGAAATTACAGTTAAAAAGCAAATAAGAATGAAAACAACCCAATTTCAAACTATGTGACCTGGCTTTTTAAATTACACATGTTATTTGGGATCTTATCATGACAGTGGTAACCATTACGAACTGGAAAAATGTGAAAACAAAATGGATAACCTATGGAATTAATTTTAATTAAGAAACTATCAGTGGAAAGGACGTTCATAAACTTGTAGGATTGTCATTTCAGTGGGCAGGAGACCTGTAAGAGAGGAAAAAATCTACTTATTTTCATGTAAATGTATAACTGAAATTTACTACAATAAAATCCCCAATATTATTTATTTGTAATTTACATAATTCAGAAAATAATACTGGCTGAAAACTTGGGTAGTTAAATCTCAGGACCACAAAACGAGGTAATTTACCAAAATACTTTATCACCTTTCCAGGAAGGCACCTTCTGGATGCTACAATTAGCATATTACAAGTTCCTGGTAAATTGTAGTTTCCAACTGAATTACCAACCTACAAAAAATGACTAGTAAAAAAGCAAAAATTCCCCACACTTACATTACAGTCTTCATCAATACAAAATACTGAAAAAAAAAAAAAAAGATGCTCTTCACACCTCAGTTTATTGATCCACCAAACTCAAACTCAAGACTGTTCCAAAGAAATGTTAGAAGAATGTAAGCGTGCCAAGCCTGCCAGAAGAAATGCTGAATCCATGGCTGACCTTTGACACTCACTCCCATGTACTGCAATGCAGACAGCATTGTTGTTCTGTTACCAGAACAAACTAACTGACTGGGAAGCTCTGGGCAATAGCAAGAAAACTAAATACCTTTCAATCTAAAGCTAGGGATTTTTGAAATAAATTTATAATGCATATAACAAAGCTTCAAGTCACCCTATTTTCAGCTATGCAACCCTCCCCAGGAAATGTATGGAAAATGCATTATATGAGTCATTCTTGCATGTCATTTGCACATTAATAATTTTTTTTCAAGTTTGGTGGCTTTTTAGATTTTATGAATCAATTATTTTCAATGGTGGGATTCAGTGTTGTTCAAAGAAATGTACCAATTTGTCAAGCAGGAATTTTCAACTGTATTTGTGACAGGATGTCAGCTTCTTGGACTCTGCAAAGTGAAACTGGAATCTCCTAAAGGCTCATCCTGACAGTCAGACCAGATGGACCATACTAGCTCCAACAACGAGCAGAAAAGAATATGAAATTCTTAGTAAATAATAAAAAAAAAAGTATTGACAGAATGGATCCAGACAAAGAAGGAAAGATGAGAAAAATACTACATATGGAAGGATGAAATCCAGAACAAAAGCTTAAGATGACAGTTTCCATTTGTTGTTCCTTATGCAGACAGTAATATATCCACAACAAGGTATGAACTGACTGTTACCTGATATTTGAGCATGTATTAAGAAAAAGGTGAGAACATCACTTGCCTGATGAGCAGTCAGTTACACAACACAATGATGGATTCCACTGTGCCAAACAACACACTGAGGTAAAAGATATTGGACAAATCCACAGTTGATGACAAAAATATAATTTCAAAATGAGGAAGGAAAAACAAAATTAGTCAACATACAGTTCACTTTGTATCTGTTGACAATCTTAGCCCCAATATATATAAATATTACATTATTTCGGTTCACAGCCATAGCTATAAAAATATAAATTAAAAATAATTTATATTGTCTTACACAGAAAAAAAAATTAGCCAAATCCAGTGAGTTAGCACTCATAATTTTGGAGTGTATAGCTCTGACCTTAGGGAATTGTTACTCTGCACAGTTTTACAGAATTCCAGCATTTTCACTCATGGAGATAACCACTACTTTAGTCATATTACTGCAGTATAACTTTTAAGTCCTTCTACACAACTCTGTAAGAAGAAGTAAAAGAAACTTTTGAATCTTCCATCAGATATGCATATTTACATAATTTTCAAAACTTTTGTGCCTCATATGTATTATAAAATATAAATATAACTAAAGCAAATGCATACAACATACTTTCTTGGTGCTTTACTGTAACATAAATAACTTTAGCAGTCAGCTGCTAAAAATTAATTTCCAATAACAACATCTCAAACAGAAGGATGAGAAACTCAAAATTTCTGTTAAAAGCAAAATCCTTGAAAAAAAATTCCCAATGAAAGAGGGCAGAATAGAGGTGTTAGTATCTCTATCCACCTAACATAAGCTAGTACAACTATTCTTCATCATAAATGCCATTCCCAAAGCAGAGACTTGGGATATTCATAAATATGCTTCAAAAAAAACTTATTCTATAAGAATCTTTTTCTCATCAGCTCCCACACTTACGTCTTCACCAAAAGTATAGTTCACCATGAAATAAACTAAGTGCAAATTGAGATTGTCTACCTCATAAGAGCAATTAGAAATGGCTTAATATTTGTTGAAAATGTTCTCATTGATTCCTCCTTTACTGTGACTATGCCATTTGTGTTAGAATATTTTGTCCTTCCACAAAATTTAGTCAGTCTAAATAAAAATTTTAAACTACTCATAGTTTTAAAAAGCTAACATTCCAGGAACAATCTCCACTTTATCATTTCCTGACCTCCAAATGTTGACTTTCTGAAAATACAGTATTTTACCATTCGATTTTAGGTTCCTAGAATTTTGCCTGTCCTGAAGTGATTCAGTGAATTCTTTTAAACACTGAAATGCAGCCCAGGTTTACTTCAGAATACACAGAAGAGGACTTACCTGCCTGAAATTCTTGCCCCAAACTACATTTAGTGCAGATATTCCAAAACAGTACTTGGTGTTTTTTAAATAGAAATTTTAAGCGTTAAAATCTGTTATGGTGATAGTCTGGTTTCCCACTTGAAAACAAGCCTTCATGTAGAATTTTAAAAGGGGTTAAGATAAACCACCAACTGTAAGAAAACTGTTAGAATTACTAGTAAAATCAACAAAGGAGAAGAAAAATTTGTGCTTTCATCCTTTTACAGGAACAAGATCCCAAAGTTAGTCCATTACACCAGTCACTTTAGCTTTAAGCAAGGAATTAACATTAAGTAACGTATTCTCACAAACTTCTAATGATATGCAAAACTAAATATATTACAGCTTAGATGTTACTGCTATCATGCAAATACCTGAAACAGTTCTGTATCAAAATAAATTTGATTTTTTATCAGAATTCAACTACTCTTGTGGTTCTTTCCAGCTGGACAATCTGCACTTCAAATAAACTTAATACCTATTCTTCTTCCACACACCTTAGTGCAACTCTGAACTCTAAACAAACAAACCAACCCACAGACAATGACACAGGATGAAAATCAAGAACACTGGATATTTGTAAGATACAAGGGTACTAAATCCAGGTATTCTGTGCCATAGTCATGAATGCCCCACTTTTCTTTCTCTACATGTTCTTGAGTTCCACTTTTCTGTCATGAATCAGAAAAGAGGAATTACACTTCTACCAAGTTGTATTAAGAAATAAATACCTTAAGACTGAGAGCACATTCTGTGATTTGGGTTCACACAAAACATAACTATCTTTGACTAAAGATGCTACCTAATCTTCTGTTTCAGTGTCCCTGCTCATACATTCCAAGGCCAGAAACCAAACAACAGGAGAATTACTGTCGTCTTCCTCATTCTTGGGAGGTCAAAGAGACCTGACAGTAGCAGGAGCAATCTCCATGCTCAAGCAAAAAAATGTAATGCAATTGTTAGAAATGAGCATCCAAGATGCCATTACCACAAGAATCATCCAAATATGTTTTAAATATGATTAGTACCAATGTTCATGCTACTAAGCATGTTAGTTATTTGATCTATCCCCTTACACATAATTAAAATATCATGTAGTATTGCACAATATTTTTGCAAATATTATTAAATCTTAAATCTACCATCTTCCATTCTGTTGTATATGTCTAAATGAAATACAGTGAATTTTTGTTACCATAGTAACAACAGAACTGTAGAAATTTAGTTTTGGCATAATTGCTGCATATGTTCATACAAATCACATCTCTTATTCTGAGCATTAGAAATGAAGGCACTTCTTAACTCAATTTTTTAAAAATAGAGCAATGAAGAAACAAAAAATGAGATCAAGTATTTATAGACATATTGTTGTTTAATTCACTCATTTGCTTTTCTTTTATAATTAGGGTATATTTTCCTACATTCTATTAAACCATTAGCTAAGTACTGTTTTAGTTATCTTTTTATATTGATAATTAAGTCAGTTCTGTTGTTGTCATTAGGTTCAAATTATTATTTTAGAATAATAAATATATTATTATTCAAACATCCAGAAAGGGCTATAGAAACTACAGCAAAAAATAAACACACCCAGCAGCCTGGGACACACTTATTTTGTTTTTATCACTTGCAATGAGGTTCACATTGAATAAGGATAAATTTATGTGTGTCTTTAGTTTCAAGAAATAGTAGAAAAGGAAAAAGCACTCTAGGCATGCTGACAGTATTACAACAGCATAATTTTCTCAGCAGCATTAAAAAACACACATTCAACAGGAACAAATTAACTCACTTCAGCCAGCCTATGAGTTATCTACAAACTCCTCTCTACTTCCTTATCAGCTCCCAGAATGAATCTTAAATGTCTCATAAAATCCCCACCCCAAAACAATCTCACAACCCCATGGGACAGATGAACAGTAGGACAGGGGAATTTCTGTTTTCACTAAAGAACTAGAATTCTTTCATCCTTTCCCTTCTCTAGCTTTGTTTGCTCAATAATCAGTACTGATTGTGTTGTTTCAGAGCTACCTTATACTTACCAAGTTTATCATCTGTACCTTTCATTTCAATATTCAGAAATACAAACAAACATAATTTCAGAGATTTTGATAATACAGAACAAAGAGACAAATTCTTATTAACATCAGCACAGATCATTTCTGCTTGAAAAATTTAGGTCTCAGAAACTCAAAATTTTTTCTTAATCCATCTCATACGTTGAACGAAAACCAGCAATCATCCTATGCCTTGCAACAAAGAAATGCAAACTAGAAGTCCAAGAATTTGTTTAGCACACATTGTAATGTTTCTAACTTGAAGTACCAAATATATAATTTTCAGTTTACCTTATCTCCTCAGACCCTTCCCGGCGTGAATGGGCCAAGATCTTCAAGAACTTGTGGAACTGATCCACACAAATTTTGAAGGATATAACAGGTTCTCAAAAAAAAATTATGATAAACCAAGAATAATGGATAGATGAATGAAAGTTCATACTATTTGAAATAATCACTGTTTTTAACGAGATGTCTCACAGCTGTTGCAAATAACAGAGGAACAACGAAGATTTTTTAACATCCCCATGACCATTAGAATCAGTGAAGCCAGGTTTTCCAGAGATACAAGTGCAACATTGCCTCACAGAAGCGCAGTGTCACTGAGCCTAGTGTCACTGAGCCCGACCAGCCTAGCTTCCCCTGGTATTCCTTTCTGAGCATATGCACAGGACTGCTTTGGAGCTTGGCTGGCTATTCAAGATGTGTCAATCAGTCAGCTGACTGCTACCCAGAGAATATGTACAGGGCTAATTTGTAATTTCTTTCATTCAGATAAGGAAAAAATTTGGGTCTGCCAATTTTCATGAAACTTGGAAGAAGTTAGCATCTTTGAGACTCCTAGCCATCTGTCAAATCTGGCTGGAAGAGACAAAAGCTACCAGAGCACGGGCACTGGCAGACCATATATGGTGACAGCATATACTTTGTTTTCTAAGATATACAAAAACCCCTCCCTCTTTACTTGGAGGGTCCCTACAGTGACTGCAGTCATTTGCTTCATAAGCTTTCCATCAAACTACATTTTGCCAGGATCTCAAACTTTACTATTTCATCAGCAAAACATACACAGGTAAAAAAGAAAAGGATCAGATCTTGCACAGAATAAAAATTAAAGAAAAATATAGGGGAAAAAAGACAAAAACAAGTGAAAGAACAAAGCACGAGGGTGCCGGCAATAGTAAAGAAAAGCAGGTGGGATAGTGCATTCAATGAATGAAAGGTGCTTGCAAGAAAAGCTAAAAAACATATGTTGCACAGGAGGGAAATGGAATAAATACAAAGATACAAAGGTGACAAAGTAAATGGAAGTTAGAGGAAAGAAAAAGAAGAGAATGACAAAGCCTATGGGCCAAAACTGGTATGGGACAATACAAGTAAAAATGACAGAGCATCTGTAAGAGTAAAAAATAAATTGATTACTTAATTAAGCATTTACATAGTTCCATGACAGAGCAGAAGGGGTCCAATTAGGTCGAAAAATTATTTTCTCTTTAGTGATAATGGAAGTGTAGAAGAAATGTTAAAACTGATTCCATTGCAAAATAATGCCTCAATGGATTGAAAGATCTAAGACAATTTCATCTAAATCTAAATCATTTATGACAGATTCATGTCAAATCTGTTAAAGTATCTTTTACTGACAGTTTCTACTAAACATCTAGGCAAACTCAAACCAAGCTTTTTAACCATCTTTATCATTAGTTAGTCCCCCCAATGTATAATATACTCTCCTCGTCACATCTGTATGGACACAGAAAACAACAGATTGCATTCATTGTGTAAACAACTTCTCAAGGATTTAAGAGCTGCTATCGCTTTCCTTCTCTACACTAAATGTCGCTGTTGTCTGCAGGGGCGGCGTGAAGAATGACACGGAATCCAAGTCCAGGATAAAATGGGATTATTTAATTAATTACAGACTCGTTTCTAAAGCTTTGTTCGCAAGAGTGGTATAACGTTATCAGGTGCTTGACCATACACCTCCCAGAGTGATTGGCTGAATGCTACGACACCCATTTCAAAATATTTTCTTCCGTGTGGAAAACAAGACTGTGCATAACAAGTTTGCACCTGTGAGATAAAGGCTTGGTTTACAAAACCCTCTACACTGTTTTCAGCTAGCTTGCATGAGAAAGGAGACTTCCACAAGCAGCTGTACAAAATAGGAACATTTCTCTGCCAGGCTTTCTAGCATCTACAACTAAACAGAGCAAATTCTTCTAAGCTTTTGCACACACCCCCTCCTACCCCAGAGATTATACTTTCCAACTTTTTCCTGCTCTGTTTCTCCAAGTTCTCCCCAGCTGGCCCAGGTCTTTCCAGACATACACATAAGGACGCCACAGCCTTCCAGCTGATGTCTCACCTTTGAAGAATTGGCAATGCTTTTGGTTTCATATCCCAATAAAGCTCTTGCTTCTATCACAACAGCATGACACTGGTTTTCATGGTTAGCACTTCAACCAACAGATATTTTTGTACTTTATCTAGCAAATTCTTGTCCTCTCTATCCATTATTTCTGTTATGGATAGTACTTGGTACTTTTTCTTCCTGATTTACACCCTATTGTCTGACTTCTGAAGATCGTTTCGCATTCCAAATGATCTTGTCCTTCGGAATGCTTGCAGCTCCCCTCCACCAAGATGTTGTGTCAAAGTTGGGAAAGAATCATGTAGTAAGTGCTTGCAGTCTGCATTGTTTCGTTGTTCAGTGCCATGCATAAGACATGGCTTTGCTGGTTCTGTGCTCTTTCAAAGAAAAAAAAGAAAAAGGAGAACATTTTAAAATGCTGATCCATCTCTATTTGAGTTCTCATTTTAAGCTGTATGTATTTTATTGCTTTATGTTTCAGAGGGACGTGAATTTAAATAGTAATTTTAGCCATTATGTATATTATTTAAATAGTTCACTTGCAAAGATTAGAGAAACAAAATGAGTTGAAAATTTGGCAGGATCACGCAATCTATTTAAAATAAGAAAAGGGAACACAACACACCACTAAACAACATGAAATTGCATCTGTGTGTTCTCTAGCTTGAGGAGAAGATCTTGACAAATTCCAAATTGAGTGCTGAGTAACTACAAACATATTCTTGTTCAGTTGGAGTAAGATGTATTTTGTGGCACTGCTTACATCTTAGCAGCTAGTTAAGTCTTGATGTTATATAGAACTTACACAGTCTTAGACTCCATTTTTATAAGGATTCAACATCAAAGGAAAGTCTAACTTACACAATCGAATATAGCTACATTAAGAGTACATCCTTCTACCTGCCATGCAACACAACCACAAAAAATTATTCCTCTGAGACAAAGCTGTAAATGACAGGGAAAAAAGAAAAAAGAAAGAAAAAAGAAAAAAAAGAGGAGAAAAAAAGACTAGAAAAGTAATGATAGACAAAATACCAGCAATATCCCCAAGCTAACTGGAGCTGCTGCTCACTCAAGTAAATCCTTTCTCACCATTATCTGAATTGAGACAACCTAAACGACAAAAAATTTTCTTTAGGAAATGTGATCATTAGCTTTACTGGGTGTTTGTGCCCCATAATTTAGCAATTCAACTTGAATTTTCAAACGAAGCTAAAAAACACACCGTAAAATTAAAACATAAATAGATTTTAAAAACTTTATGTGAGATTTTGCTACCTATTTGAGAAAAAAGAATGCAAGAGAGACTTTTTGCTGGATTTACTCTCTCTCTAAATTTCTTCTTTATCACATATTTGCTCTCAAATACATAATAGTTCAGAATTCAAAGGTCATATAAACATCTATTTTTTGCTACCGGAAGAGTTTTAATTTCTTATCCATAGGCACAGACTGGCATGATCCTAAGAGTCTTTACTCTCCTTGATGGGAGCAATACCAGTGCAAAGCCCTTTTAGAGGTATACAGCTAGCCTACAAATTGAAATAAAATTCTAACATCACCCTTAGAAAGCGGATGCTTTCCCTCATTCTGTCTTCACATCAACAGTTGCAGACCTACCTGTCTTATTATGCAAAATATCAAACCTGAAACAGTCAGCTAGAGTGCAGGTACTGCTACCATGTCTGCTTTTCCTTTAGCTCCATATGAAAGCTCTTTACAAAAAGGCTTACAAATATATACAATGTATATATGTATATATGTGTGCTTTTATATATATGTATATATACATGTATATAAACCACTGACCATCTGACCATCATAGGTACATCTTAATAATACCACACCTTAAAGTCAGGCAAACTCTAATCTCACAGAGGCTGTATAATCTGAAAAGATGAGAGCAAAATTGAGAGCCCCTCAGTAGGGAAGCAGGTTTAGGAGACAGAGGTATCAATTTTGTACATGATAGTGGGACGGTGTCACTGGAGACAACCATGCTGCAAATCCAGGAGGAATGATTTTAGAGGACTCCAAATAAAATACCTTCAAAACCTTAGTGAATCTCTTAGATGCCAAAAGCATACTCAAATAAATAAGGATCTCATTTAGCAAACATACTCATTTTTCCATTTGAAAGAAAAAGGCAGTTTGAAAGAACATGACCAGTCCCAGAATGATCACATACTGTATTTTTAATTGGGATCATAACCAGCCCCTCAACTTTCAATGTACATCTCAATATGATCAATACAGGAAAACAAGAAGGGGATTCTGCTTAGGGTATGTTCTGTTGAAGCACTCGGTCAAGTCTACAGGTGCAGCACCCATGAGTCCATCCCTGGCAGTGTTCAAGACCAGGTTGGATGGGGCTCTGAGAAACCTGCTCTAGTAGAAGGTGTCTCTGGTCAGGGCAGGGTGGTTGGAACTAGATGATTTTTAAGGTCCCTTCCAACCCAAACCATTCTAAGATCTGAGAAAACTCAGAACCTGCTCCATGTCCCACTTCTGCCAAATCAGTGCTTTCCAACTTTCAGTGATTGCACGGCCAGTGCCCTGAAACCACCTTGATTTTTCATGTTTTCAGTTAGAACTTTGCTGCTGAGATTGACTGTGCAATGAAATTTTATAATGTTCAACAGCATCATCCAAAATCTGGGAACTAATATTTCAAAGAATAAAGACAACCTTTGCCTCTTTAATTCTTTTGTATATATATTATTAGTTACTAATAAACGTGCTCCAGAGCCATTCCCAGGGTTGCTGCCAGTCCTGGTTATTAAAAAACAGTCTTGGAAATTCTTGCACTTTGTGAAAAGCCTTTAAATTTAAGTGAGGACAAGGACTCATGGAGGGCTCAAATGGCGCTCTTAGTTAAATCTGGTTCCCTCTTGAGAAGTATATACTCAGCCTTCCATACTTCTCCTGTACTTTAAAGACAGAAGGTTAAAATTAAGTTAAAGGAATAGGCAAAAGATGCCTCACTTGTATTTACTCCTAGATTGCCCTTTGCTTACACTTTCAACACCTTGTACCATACCAGAAAAAAAAGACATTTAGGGGACAGTCCAAAAATCCAGAAATTACTTTCTCATGTATTCTGTGTCCTTCTCATCTCTTCTTTGTGTAAGCTTTACGTGAATTCTAGTATACTTGACTTCAGCCCCATATGCTTTTAATGAGAAAAAAAAGAGGGATGATGAAGTCTTTAACTTACTTCACTTTACTTCCTCAGTCTAATCTTGGTGAAGACAATTTGGGGCACTTCTTAAGTAATCACATAAAAGCAGTGAATTTTAAAATCTCCAGTTTATTAAATCTCTTTCTCTCTATATATCATATGAAGACTAACTATATCTGCATTTTGTTGTCCTGGCAACATCTGGGTGACTGCTGAAAGACCAGACACAAATGGTTCACAAACATCAAGGAATATTATCCAGTTTCTGTGCACTACTACTATCATGCCCCTTTACGTATCACAAGAACAAAAAAAATTATAGGTGTGTTATTGTAGCTAAAACTATTTTTAGTAAAAGTATGCATCATGCTACAAAGCAAATCTAAGAGCTGTTGTGACAGGTGTTACAGCATCACCTGGAAAGAATGGCAATATCAGCTACACATCTTCCTTCATCCTTCTGACAGGCTCTATCAGGGGCACAGGCCACTACCACCATTAATCCCGTGTCATATACTGTAGGTTCAGCAAGTATCACTGAACAAAGGAGTCTGTAAAACAGACACTGACTTCAAAGCCAGTTCTAACAATGATGTTTTTTCAATGCCAGCTCCTCCTGGTAAATAGAGAGGCAACTTGAAAAGCAGTCAAAACTACACTTACCTCTCCAACAATGTTGCATTGCAGTATATATCTCAAAATAAACATCCTTTTATAGAGAACAAAAAAATAACTTTTGGAACCCAAGAAAACTGTGGGACAGCAGTTACCAGGAGAATAAATACCATGTTCTGATATTTTATAGGCTGTGAAATCACAATTTTAACCTTTACCAAGACTTAAGAAAGGAGATAGGTAAAGGTGATAGATACTGCATTTTTACTTTTCCAGGCTAAATTCAGGATTTCAGATCACCAAGCTGTTGCACTTATTTCTCATTTTTTGATTAATCTTTTTCTATTTTGCAATACACTGTTTTTGCTTTCTTCTGTGCTTTTCCAAGGAAAAATGAAACTACACTTGAAGCAATAAGTCACTCTTTTGAGTCACAAATATATGACTAGTTTCATCGTTACTGTGTTTGATCTTGTGGAGTACTTACTGATCTTGGTAACCATTGTGAAACAAAGAACATGTTGTCTAATCCTCTGATTGCTATCGTAAGAGTACTGTGGCCATCCTTAGTTGTAGATTTCTCAACCAAATTAAGGAAAAAAATAATTTAGATAGCTGCCAGATAACTGATACTTTTGAAAAATTTAGATGGTGTAGTAAAAACTAGATTTATCCAGAATTTGAGTGTCTTTGTAGTTAGATGCATAATTTATTCATAAATGGGAATACAGCTTCAAGAGTTTATTAATATATTCATTAATCTCATAAAAAGCATTGTCTGGTGTCTTTTTTTTCTTAGAATAGCATTAAGATTATTCTTACAGTTAAACACTAAAAGTTATGTTTTAAAAGTTGCTGAAAAGAAGCAGGACTGAGTACATTATGTTTTAATCACAGATAGGTATATTAAGAAACATTTTAAATTTTTACAACTGTGGAATTATAAGCATATAAAAACCAGAAAAAATCCCATGTAGATCCTCAGCTCCTAGTTAGCATGTTACCAGCTAAATATTTCCAGTGAATGACTCTTTAGACCTTTCTTATAACCTTTCACCTTCATTAAAGACCAACTAAGACTTTAACAGAACTAAGAAAATCCTGAACATGTACTATATGTCACTGTTTTGTGAATTTTTCTGAGATTTATCTTATAGTCCAGAGAACTTAAAATGACACAATAAAGAATATTGCACCATAGCGCACCACATGCTAAAATATAGATTATTTTACTCCTCTGTAGGTTTCTTCTGAACCTGCTTTTTTCCCCTTTGTTATTGACAGTAAAATATATGCTAGATCAGTCCATAAAGGAAGTGCAGATGGTCTGCATGGTGTGTGTTGCAGAACAGGAAAATCTGAAAATGTGGGACCAATTGTGTCTTTTTTCCCAGCCTAAACACAAAGCATACACTGCAAACAGAAGCTGCAAGAAGCTGAACTCATAGCATTGAATGCTGGATTGTGATACTGAAATTCAGGGACTGCTTCTTTAATCTTCCCTTCTGCAACACAAGTGAGAAATTTGTACATGAATGACAAAAAGAATTACAAGAGCAAACATAACATTATGTATCTTCTCCATAATGAAGGAGAAGAAATGTTGGAGAGATGCTAAGCCACATCAGAAGCAGCACCAGGCCAGCATCCATAGCAGTATTTCTACACCTAGCTGCTAACTAGGAGCTTAACCCAATGTTTTCACTTAGAATGAGGTGCCTAAAATCATCTACAACTCAAAATTTCAGCACCTGAGTTTACACTTTTCCTGTGCCACCTTTGTGGTCTGCATCTCAAGAAATGGAATGGAGTTGCCCAGTCTCAAGTTGTCTTGAACCAGAGTGTTGCAAAAATAATGCAGCTTTTATTCCCTTATTTTTTTTCTTCCATTTCATACTTCAGCACAAACAAATTATTAGATGTCCAAGTTGTGGCTTTAATTACATATACGGGAGCATAACTGACAACGCAAATTTTGCGTAGCTTAAAACAATAAATAACACAAATTTTGGTAATGTATAAACTGCAAGCAAGTCCTACTCACTCTGAAATGTTAGGAGGAACATATAAAGTTGACACCCTCCCTCAATTGCTCGTTAAATGCACTACAAATGTTTCAGCAGATTCAAGGAGAAAATTTATTTGTTTAGCAGTGCACCATTTTCATTAAGTACATTTTCAGAACAAAACCAGATCCTGAGGTTTCCTTTTAAAGAGTTTTTATATTTTCAGCCTTTATGCAATATTTTAATAATACAGTATTGTTTTATGTGGGAAAATAGAATGTGTGTCCCAGATTTACTTCATAATGTCTGCTTTCTACAAATCAAGTAGTGAAAAATGAATTGAATTTATCATGAGTTTCCCATTCTGTAACTTTGAGAAACTCCTAGTGTGATGGAGGAAAGTTTAAGTTCTTCCTGTATGACATTTAAAGCTCATCATGTAATATGTAGGGTGGGAGAAAATTAAATGTACTGCAGGATGTACTACTGCTGCCCCATCCCCTGTTTTTGAAATTACATTTCAGGGCAAAATGTGAATAACCCCCCAAAGCAGCTACATTACTGGAGAGAAGACTAAGCAGCAACACTTTTTTATGAAAGTTCATGGAAAAGAATGAAACAGAGATTTTGTTGAAAGATTTTTTTATTGCATCTTATAGATTATTCAATGAAATGTATTTGCAAATTTTATAACAGTGTGATACAATTATCCAGATTGCATTCATAACTGAAAAAAAATAGTCAGATGCGATCAAAACAAACCACTTCAGATCAGTACACTAGCTATGAAAACTGGAGGGAGAAGATTTTCTGGCAAGTTAGAGACCTCACTTTTTTTATTATGGTCTCAAAAATGCTGTATTTGTTCCCTTTTAAGCAGGGGGTAGGAGGTCCCTCTCAACCTCAGCTATTCTGTGATTCTGTATGAAATGCTGAAGTATTTGAGTTAAATTTGGTGAGGCACAGTTTTAATCCCTCAAGGAATTGCACACATAAGTCAGAGAAATGGTAGGTATTGGTTTCTTGCACCTGGGGTGGCTTTTCATTACTGGGTTACTGAATGGGAGCAGTCAGCTGTATGTGGATGTCTGTAAGCTTTTCTTTTCTTTCAGCTGCCAAAAAAAAAAAAATTATGTTACAGCACAAACAATATGTTTAATTTAGCTAATTTTTTTTTCCTAGTGTAAAAAGCCGTGAATTTGGTTCTTTATGACTCATTCCCACCACATACATTTTTCACTTTGGCTGAGAAGGCAAATACTCAATTATTCATGTAACTCTCTTTAGAACACACTGCCACTATGACAATGCTGGAAATCCAAATATTATGCTTAAAAATGGTGTCCTGGCTGCCTAAACTAATATACCTGTACATGATTGTTATCATGGCCTCTCACAAAACTGCAACATATCATGTGCTAAAATGCAAGTTCTGTGGCCATCAGGTACTTTTTTCCAGGGTTTACTTATCTATGTCTATGTCTAAGTCTACGTCTACGTCTACGTCTACATGTATGTCTATAAATGCTGTCTCTGTTCCATTCTCTAACTAGCAGGAATTCTAAGGGTGATACTTATATTCCTCTTTCTAGGTAACCAATTTCTTTTTGATTTCTGTAAGTCTGAAAGAAATCATCACTAAAGAAATAGAGTTTCTCACTTGAGTCGAGTAGGTTTGCACTGAACAGCTGACAAAGACCATATCTGGTATCAAAATACATGGTACAGGGAGACAGACATTGTCTTCCAACCATTATGAGGTGAGACATGCAAAATTTTGTGACAGAGCTGTTGATAACTCAGAAGCTGCTGCCATGAATTTAAAAAGAAAAATTCCCCACTCAGATCTGAGCAGGAAAACAAGGTGAAGCATGTGAAGATAATGCACAAAAACAAAGGCTACAAGCATAATACACACAAAGTAATTTAAAGTAGACAGTAGCAACCAAGGCATTAATAATAGATATGGAAATGCATCACTGTGTGGAAGGACATAATACTGTTTGTAAAACTGTGTCTGACTTTATATTCATTTAAAAGTAAGTTATGGATTGGAAAATTCTGAAACTAAGACTTAAGAATGACATAATAATCAATTTTCAAAAAATAAGCAAAAACGAAACATTGATTGAAACCAACTGAGCATTTCTTCCCAAGAAATACATCTGTGTATAAGAAATTATAAAATATGGATCTGTGTTCCTACATAATCCAGAACATGTACATTAATACATGAATGTCAGCACTCCTAACTAGAAATTGCCCATTAGGGAAACCACTACCTATTCCATTGATTCGGTGTTACTACTTCCCTTTTTTAAAATTCTCACTGTGCAACAATGTAGATCATGAATCTTTATCTGAAAAAGCATACGAAGCCCACCCTGGACAAAGAAAAATGTTCCACAATGTGGATGTGTGGATTAACACGTACACACCTCCAAACACAAAAAGAATGCATACCCTGTAAACAAATTTTTAACCTAGAGGACCTCATTACAATTAATGCAGAAAAACACATGAATACTTTCCTTTTTTTTTCCCCTAGGATCCCTTCCTTAACTAAGCACTCCTATAAATGATACTGAGCCAGGAGAGGCTCCTGAATATATCTTAGATTACCATAATTATACACAGCGAGTGGCTGTGTGGTACTTAGATCCCGGCAGGGGTTAAACCACGACAATATTTAAACACAATATAATAACAGCAGCAGAAGGCAATGGCGTAAATTTGAGATTTTCCATTTTTTAAACAAAATTTACAATACACTTAACAATGAGATAAACAGCAAATATAAATACCTCCCAAAATGTGCTCCTGGCAACAAAAAGTGTTTATTCACTTGGAAGCTGTCTAGAAGCTGAAGTCTTGCCAATAATTTTAATCTTATCTCTCACATATGGCAAATGATAATGTTTTTCATTATTTATAATATAGCTTAAATGAAACTTAAGGAAAATACTTAAAGATAGAGAAAAAGAATAATTGTTTTCATAATATTTTTCAGTTTTTTCAGACTGCAACTGATATACTCAAATATACATGTACCCTGTCAGAACTGTCATTCAAAAGCTGTGTCACAGATGCTCTTAGGTCTCAAAATTTTGTAGTTTCAAGAAGAAAGCAGATAAAACAGCTTACACTTTAGTGAATTTTGAGAAAGCAAATGTGTTTTCTAACTATCAGCATGCTGCCTAGATAATGCAAATAATTTAATTATATGTACTGACAATAGTTGAGATTCTCACAGCAGTGATGCTCCTAGACCTGTAATTATATATTTTTAGTTTGAATTCCTATTAAAATGCCCTCATAGGAAAAGTTTTAAGGAAGCCAATAATGAAAGAGACATTTTTCTGAATTTTGAAAAACTACAATGAATGTAATGAATTTTTAATCTAGTGAACATTTCAGATAAGTCTAAAATGCATGTTATCTGTTAATGTTTGTTTTACTTGGAGAAAGTGGCATTCTTATTTCACATCATTATCTTCACAGATATTACTGAATAATAAAATCATGTTTTGCTATTCATGTCTATTTTCATGGTACATTATCTAGTGAGAGCACAAAACTAAATAATATATATGCAATGGATTTTGAGAGAACATTCTAAAGGGTTTTGTTACATTCTGAACAAACAGCAGAAGAATTTTTTTTTTTACTTTTATGGTCATGGATGCTCACTATCTAAATTTTCTAGAAGTATATGTAATAAAAGACAAAAAGAGAAAGTAAAAAATGGATCCCTTATTCATATTGGTGTGTCCAAGCATGTGAATTCTTAACGAGCTATCTAACTTTTAACACTTGTGAAACATGTTCGTAACATTCACAAGTAAGAACAAGAGATGCTTATTTCAAAGGTGAAAAGGAAAGCATGTGAACCTGCTGAGTAAGAGCTCATTACATGTTAAAGAAATGTTTCATTTCTCTGTAATAATTAAAATGCCCTCAGTAGTTTGCACATACCACTGCTGTAGCCTCCCCATATTTCAAATAGAATTCCTTTTCTGGATAAAAAGGTTCCATTGCAAGATCCTCCGAGGACCTTTCTTTTAAAAATACTGCAGCAGATACAGATTAATTAAAAGGTGTTATCGATTGAGTAAAATAGAATTATCTGACAAAAACTAGGAGTTTTCAGAAAGTGCTAACTTTACTTGGACTTTGACAGTGGAAATATTTTTCCAGAAGTGTTGTAGTGGTCTGCCTAGAATTTTAATTCCATTAAGATTCACTATTTTATCATCTGGATTTTTAACTACTTTGTTGAAGCACAAGTGAGAGCTCAGAGGAATCCTGAAGGTTCAGTCTACAGGAAGCATAGCAGAATCTTGGGAAGAGGTGTTTGGCTGTTGAAGGAGTTACCTGAAATAAAAAGGGAAAGTAAATGCAGCTGGCATCTGAAATTTTTATTTCAAATAAAATGTAAATTGGGGAGGGGAAAGGAATGGGATAGAATGTCACTCTAAATCAGAATCTACAAATGCAGCGTTCACATTTCCAGCAAAATGGTATTTAAAAATACAAGTCAAATTGAAACCTTTTACTTTGATAAAGTCAATTATATTCTGTTGATGATGCAGACCTCCTCTGCTTCAATACCAAAATGATATTAAGTCCCCAAAATATTCCATTCCAAATGTATCTTTTCATTTCTCTGGACAGCTCTTCTATAATGTTGTCACAGTCTACAAAAACAATATCTACACAAAGTAATGCTCTACTGGTTACATGAGCATTCAGAAAGAAATGCATTACCTATCACATCTTCATTTGTGGGTCTCACAATTTACTAGTAATACTTGTTCTGCAGTTTGTTTCTAAAAAAGGCTACTGTTAATAACACTGTCCCTGGTAATTTTTAGAGCTGTTATATATTTGCAAGTAATTGAAAACATTCACTGGTACAGGAAATTTATGTATTTATATATTCGATGCATGAAGTGCAGATATATTTCTGTACTGCCTGTATTTCTGTTACATTTAAATAATGAACATTGTCCCAAATCAGACAGTCTCTTCTATGGTTTTCCACAAGAAAAAGTTCTAGTCAGAGACAAAAAGAAACAGAAACAATTTCTAACACATAATTATGTTAAATAATCATAGTAAAATTAGTAAATATTCCCTATTCTGCCAGATTTAGTACGAGTTCTATTTATCAAGTGGTATGTAACTGTGACAGTAGTCTACCTCTCATTCTTTTATATATGTTTTATCTGAGCCAAGGCTTTAATCAACAATCAGACACTCATTATTCTCTTAATTCTGTAAATAACCAAGTAACTGTGAGAAGATACATTTTAACAATAGTCAAGGTTTTTAAATCCTCTAACGTTATTGGAATATTCTTGTTAATCACTGAAAGTAAGCCAGTATTCATTTGCGATGAAAGAAAATGAGTAGTGCACAAAACAATTAAAAATGCCAGTCTTTATCTGCAAATGATCTGCATTTTTACGGTGCCATTATGAAACAGTAATTTCATAATTAATACTTAATTTTCAGGAGGAATTAGTTTAAATAAATTATTGATGGTCGCCTAAAGAAAATAGTCAATTTAAACAAAAGAGAGTCTGTTAATTAAGTTGATTACTCTCAATAAAACCAACAGTGATATTTTAATTATATTTTCAGTTACTCAGTTCAGACACCATGAAAAATCTGTTGCTTTCTAATGAAATTTTTAGAACTATTTGTTTTCATGATGTGAATAGCCATGTCACTTTTGATGGAACTCTGCTTTTAGATCATAATGAAACACAACACGAATGTACGTTTATAAAATGTTACATGTGCTGACAAGTATTAGTTGTACTTTTTACTTGTTAATATTGCTGTCCTTGCAAATTCTAAGGCTTATGGAGTGATGCCAATGAGCTATGTGTTACGGAAACACGAATTTCAATAAAATTTGTAAAATCAACATTCCCAAGTTATATAGTGGGGACTGGAAGAAAACCCTGGTCTCAAGAAGTCAATGGCAACATTCCTACCAATTTTCTTCTCCTGAGTCTGATTTCCCATTTTTAAATTTCCACTAACATCAGCTGAAATTTGTCTGTGTTGTTCTTTGAAATATGTTGTCTCTTTCGACATGACTGACACTTTAAAGAGATTAAAACACTTGCAAAATACAATCATAAGGAGAATTATCACCACTAAAAGTGAAATAAGTTTATATCTTTGTGTAGGTCTTTTAATTGAGAAAATTAAAATCTGAGAAAATTATGATAGGTAAGACTAGATGTTTGTATAAAATTTGGCTAAGCTATTGAAGATTTATTTCCATATATGTACAATGCTGCCTATCGCTCACGTCCTAAAAGAAAGCACTTCATGCATGTAAGATCTGAATTCTTTAAAGGCTTATACAGATTTAAATATTGATTCAATACAAATTATCATTTGTGGTCTCATGGACTAAGAACAAAGGGTAGAAATGCAGAATCCCTTCATTACTAACTAAATGTCTACTGTAAAAGTCTCATGGAGAAAGTGAGCTCCAAACAGCTGTTATACATTTTTAATGTATTTGTCTGGAACGAATTGCCTGTCTTTATTCAGTCTGTACAATACACATGAATTACAACAACATTGTCAAGATGTATTGGAGGAGGACAAATCAAAATGTAGGGAACAGATATATCCCAAATATGGTCATAATTATTCCATAAATTACTAGAAGGCATGTCAACAGCACTGTGAATGGTATTGACTTTCATTCCTGAGTTACAAAATGTAGTACATTTTCTGAATTATTTATTTGGAAGAACAAAGTATCAGTTTCCAAACAAAATGTAAGGAAACTGTTTGAAGCATTGTATTGAGTTTGTGTGGCCAGATTTTGGTAGTGGGAGGCTGCAGGGGTGGTTTCTATGAGATGCTGCTAAAAGCTTTCCCCATGTCCTCGAGAGCCAATGCCACCCAGTGCCAGGACAGACCCACTGCCAGCCAAGGCCAAATCCATCAGTGTGGTGACAGCACCTCAGGGACACCAGAGTTAAGAATGGGAGAAAAAATTGCTCAGTTGCAGTCAGAGAGAGATATGAGAATATGTGAGAGCAACAACTCTGCAGACACCAAGGTCAGTGCAGGAGGGGCAGGAGGTGCTTCTGGCACCAGAGCAGACATTCCCCTGCAGCCCGTGGTGCAGTCCATGGTGAGGCAGCTGTGTCCCTGCAGCCCATGGAGGTCCGTGGGGATGCAGAGATCTCCCTGCAGCCCTGGAGGACCTTGCGCTGGAGCAGGTGGAGGACCAAAGGAGGCTGTGACCCCATGGGAAGTCCATGCTGGAGCAGGTTCACTGGCAGGACTTGACACCCTGTGGAGAACGCACACTAGAGTAGTCTGCTCCCGAAGGACTGTTCCCCATGTTAGAGCATGGGAAGAGTGTGAGGAGGAAGGAGTGGCAGAGATGTGTGATGAACTGACTGCAGCCCCTGTTCCCCCTGTGCCCCGGCAGGGAAGGAGGTAGAGAAAATCATGAGTGAAGTTGACCCTGCAGATAACGGAGGGATGGTGGGAAGGTGTTTTAAGATCTGGTTTTATTTCTTGTTTTCCTACTCTGATTTGACAGCTAATAAATTAAACTAATTTCTTCAAGTTGAGTCTGTTTTCCCTGTGACAGTAACTGGTGAGCGATCTCTCCCTGTCCTTTTCCCAACCCACGAGCCTTTTGTTCTATTTTCTTTCCCTTGTCTGGCTGAGGAGGTGAGGGATAGAGCAGCTTTGGTGGGCACCTGGCATCCAGCCAGGGTCAACACACCACAAATGTAAATATCATAAGTACATAAATCCAAACGATCTGCATCTCAACCTTCTTACATTTTTAATTAACCAGTTATGGGACACACTGAGACTGTTTGTATGGAACAAGTATACTATGTGGATTACTGAACTCCATAAAGCTATTGAAATCTGGCATTTAGGAATAAAGGTCAAAACCTGTAAGTTCCAGATGGAATAATATTCTGTAACCTGAAATCCCCAACTGTAGAAGATAAAATTATTACTGGTTCATATCTTTGTGATGTTCCATTTGTGCAAAATATCCAGAAAGCTGCTGTCATTGGCCAGCTGACAATTTTCTCCCCCTCAGTCCACAGACTAGACTGCTCCCATGCCACATTTCAACATTTGACTTTCCCTAGAAATCTTCATGGGCAAAAAGTGAGGTAATAATTTTTCACTAGGAAAATTTATTTTTCAAATATCATAAAACTTACCTTAATATATACCGAAATATATATAAATTATTTCATATGGTAGCCTGAGAGACCAAACCAAGATCAGGTTTCTTCTTTATTCCATGATGTATACATACCAAGAGATTTTCAGTCCCTGTTCTGACAAGCTTTCAATTTGAATAAGCAAGGAAGATAAATGGAGGAAGAAATGAAATATTTATATCTCAAGTTGGAGAACTGTGCTACAGAAAAAGCAGCTGATTTCCAGGGATTCAAAGAAAGAGCAGAGCCAGGATCCAAGTGTACGATTTCTGCGATAGTGCAGCACCTCGATTTGAACATTTTCTTTCTTCTATGTCTTGTAGGATTTCACATATGATACTTTTTAAACCAAATCTGGTTTGCAGCCCTGACTACAGCAACCACAGTTTTGCTTGTTCAGACCAGAATAACCATCCTCCATTTATTCTGGAACCTGAAACTCTTGTTCCAACCTCTTCCCCACAGAAGAAATGCCAAAGGAAAAGAATGTTTTAATAACGTAGGGATAACCACAAAAGTAAAGCTGGAGTAATTTTATGTGAAACTTGATCTTATGAAAGAAAATCTGTATATTTTAGCTAGCTTATTCACTCTTTTAAAAAGTGTAACTACAACATTAAAGAAAGTAAATAAGAGAATACCTTCCTATTTTTCAGAATCGTAGATGGAGTATTAGGCGCCTTAGTAAATTCTGTGATTACAAGTAGACTGTTTTCTTTCAGTAAATCACTAAATGTAACCAGATTCCCCATCACACACTGCTTGCTACCTTTAAGGTACAGTTTGAGGTGCCTTGCCTGGCTGCTCACAGAAGACATGCACAGAAGCAGCATGGTAGCAAGCATGCATGGAATGGGCAGCTCAACAGGGAGGCTCCATGGGACTTTATACATTTCCAGGCATGTGTTGGGCTTTGTGACTTTGGATTAAGGCATTCATGCCTGAGCCTAATTCAGGTATCTTAGCCTTTTCTTTTAAGCATGAGAAATATTTCTTAGGATCACCTCATGGATGCATGAAATGAATCCTCCACAAACATGTTTACAGAACTGGTCTTCAAAACAGTTAATTAGAGGAACAGCATTGTATACATCTTAGTACCCTTAGACTAATCCTGATGTGGAAAACTAAAAATGAGCAATTTTTCCTTGAAATTGCTAAGACACATTCACTTATAGGCTAAATGGACCTGGGATGGGATGTGGCTGCAGCTGATGTGGTTGGGCTGCTTAGTAGGACCGATCAGCTGAAAAATAGCAGTGATCTCTGTCACGTGGAAGACTAAAAACACATCTTTGTATTTTTGCTGTAGTATGCTCTTGCATAACAGGTAATGTAGACTATCATGTATCATGTAAATGATTTACAGGCTGTGAGTTGGCCCCTTCCTCAATAGCAAATTTGCATCTAAGAATTTAGCCAGCATATGTTGTGTAAGGAAGTTTTACAGTAGGCCTTTTGCTGTTGAGTGGTAACACTTCAATTTATCTGCCTAAAATATCATTACAATTGGACTGCACAAGTGATGTTTTATTCCCACAATGCTTATTAATATAGAACATTGTCATATGCTCTGAAAAACTGCTTGTAATGCACTCCTTGTACCATTTACCTTGCTTGTTTATAAAAAACCAGTTTAGATCTTTTAAACCAAATAAAGGCAACTTCACCCTTTTTATAAAAAGTCTTATTTTTGGTGCATGCAAATGGCTGGCTTTCATAAAGGCAGGGTAAATGCTATGCATACAGAATATTATTGTTTTGCAGTTTCAGTAATTATGCATAGCTATTTTCTTTCGTTTTTCGTAAGTTGTTGCAGGATGAATGCAGCAAATCATAAGGTTATTTTAATCATCTCTTAAATGCAAATTGAGTAGAGCAACCGAGTCCGCTATAAAGGCAGTTATCAGAAATTATACTCTCCTGTTAAAAATGTGTTAGATTCTTTCATTTCCCAAAATAACTTCCTTACAGGTTTTCCCCCTTATAATTGTTGAGTCTAACCTAAAAGGCAGCTATTTGTAGTGATTGATCTAAAAAGCTCACAGTCCACAAACCTTCATTATGAATTACACACACACTTATAATCTGCCTTGTAACCTTTACTTCCTGCCCCTGCCCTAGCCTAAGGCTCTAAAAAGAGTCATTTGCCATGCAAATCCTCACATTTTCCAAATTAGCTTTCCAGTAACTTATCATAATTTGTTGAAAGGGTTTCCTATCCATAAACTTCACAAGGGCCATATAAAACCCAGTGTAGTTATGTAGTTAACATGCAGTAATGACAATGAACATCCATAGGTGCTAATTCTTCTAGAAGAACCTACAAAATAATCTGTGTCTGTGTTTAATTAGTTTTAAATGGTTACTTAAAATTAACTTTCTTAACTTCATAAACTCGTCATTTAAAAGGATGCTTAAAAAATAAATCTGGAAAACAGAGAATTAAAACATTTAATTTCCGTAAGTTATCCCTGTATCTTACTACAAGATCTACTAGGCATAGTAGAAAAATGCTACACTCATTTTAGATTTTTTAAGAATCTACAAAGAAATAGCAGATCCAAACATCATAGGTATATGTCTCTTCCATGTGCCCTCTGAAATCCAGCCAAATAGTTTCCAGTACGCATATTACCTGCTGCCATGCTGGGAGCCTGGTTCTACTAATGTTTAAATATTTCCTTAACACAGCTAGACTCATGAACTTCAGTGGGCTACTCACATATTTTAAATTGAAAAACGTAATACTATTCCCTTACTGGGAATAGTAAGGAATTCAGACTTCAACTTGCTTTAAATTTGAAATATTACTAGGTGGGCAAATACATGCCGACTAAACTGTGATGTGTCATATGCTCAGTATTGATATTATATTTTAATTTCATTTTGTAGCCTATAATGAGCATGATGAACTGTATATATGAATAGAAATGAAAGTTTTACTCCTTAACTATAGTGGGAAATTCTTTCTTACGAAAGGAAAAAGGCGGTATCAAATATTAATTGTCTTTATTTCTTTAAGGTTTAAGTGATCTGTGGTTGAATGGCTGCAGTATAGAAAATGGATGGCTCAGAGGAACAGAATTGTCCAAGCATGGGCATAAGTTTATCTGAGATATAGCAGAGAGTAGCTGAGAACAAAAACAGAAAGATGATTGAAGAAATCAAGCACTGAAAACTGACATTAAAAATGTTAACCTCATAGTTCTGACTAGCATGTTTTTAAGACTCCTGGTTTCTTGTGTGATACTCACAGGACTTTTAAACTTATTATTTATTGAAAGTTTTAAAAGAGTATATAAGTCTAATATGCATAACTTCAACTTATACATATATATATACATATATATATATATACACACACTTTTGCTGTTATGATGCCTACAAACTAATGTCTGATATGATTACCACACTACATTCACACTCCCAAGGACCAGTCTCTGCTGCAAATTACGACACATACATTTTTACAGATAATAAGAAAAAATTGTCATTTTAGTAACTATGTTATTTGGTCATTATTTGGCTTCTAACATACTACACTTAAATAGCTAATATAAGACAGTATGTAAAATGGCACTGGCGCTGCAAGTATTGATGTGAATGGGGTGTCTTGCAGAGCTGGGGCCTCAATTAGGAGATTTACAGATTCACAGAATCATTAAGGTTGGAAACGACTTTGAAGATCATTGAGTACAACCTTTGACCAAACACAACCATGCCAACTAAACCACAGTACTAACTGCCAGGTCCAGTCATTTCTTGAATGCTTCCAGGGATGGTGACTTCACCACTTCCCTAAGCAGCCCTTTCCAATGCTTGACAACCTCTTTCCATGAAGAAATTCTTCCTAATGTCCAACCTGAACCTTCCCCAGAGCAGCTTGAGGCCATGTCCTCTTGTCTTGTCACTACCTGACTGGGAGAAGAGACCAACACCTACCTTGCTACAACCTCCTTTCAGGTGATTGTAGAGAGTGATAAGGTCTCCCCAAGCCTCCTTTTCTCCAGGTTAAACATCCCCAGCTCCCTCAGCCACTTCTCATAGGACTTACTCTCCAGATCCTTCACAAACTTGGTTGCCCTTCCCTGGACACACTCCAGCACTTCAATGTCTTTCTTTGCTCCAAGCATTCACAGATTACTCTGCTAAGTTCAGGAGAGAAGATGTTGTTCCTCCTGCAGAACTGGCACAGCTCAAGTAGAGAAATGTAATGTAATACATCTAGATCAGAGCTGTCTATCGGTCTGTGCTAAAGCAGTGTAGCTGATGGTTGTTTTCACAGCCATAAAGGAGCAGCAAAAGAGAAAACTCACCATCACTTCTGCAGCAAGAGCCTTGACTAAACACAGAGATTCCCCACAATGAAGTTCCTTTTTCACATCAGTGTACCTCAGAAATGCCCTCTGACAACACTGCAGCAACCCCATTCTCCTTCCTAAGTCTGTGGTGTTAATAAACTAATATTTTATTTCTCTCCTATTTTTGTTATTGTCTAAAAGTTTCAGATGCATGTAGGTAGATACCTGCAAGTAGCAGAAGGCTGAGCAGACTGCGTTGTTCATTTATCTTATAATGCAGAGAAGGTAAGGGAAAGCAATCCATTATGCACAAACAATTCAAAATATTTCTAAGTTGCCTTTGGCAAGCAGGTGCAAGCAGGTGTGTACTTATCCCAAAGATAGCTTATATTGTATGTAGTCCTTTTCCCCCAACAAACTAGAGAGACAACTTAAATCCTGAATTCCTTTCTCACAGGATTCCAGGCTTTTGAACTTACAAAGGCAATTTTGAATTGCATCTCTGTAGTACAACCAAGATCTTTATTACTTTTCATGCTGTTGGACTGCGTGTTTTGTATCTGAATCTCAACACAGCAACATTTAGTTCAATGTGTGTAGGTCTCCAGGCATTAGTTTAGGAAATTATTTATGTGATACATGTCATGTTACTCCTTAAACTTGAAATTAGCCCATTGAAAAGGTCTTCGAAATTTTTTTTTTTTTTGTACTTTTCTCTTTTTTTAGATCATCTGTCAAGTCTCTTTAAAAATTCTAGTTATTCATCAACTTTACCATAACCTGATGATGACCTTTTATATATATACCCAGAAAAAAAAAATACTCATTGTATTATGAGTATTATGTATTATGTATGTATGTTAAATGGTACTATTTCTTACAGCTTTCAATTATGGATGAAAACATACCAGAAAGCAAGTGCAGCAGCAGATATCACACAATGTAAATGCTCTTTTTGGTCATTTTATTGTTGTCTAATACAGAAAGATAGCTAGATAGCTGGAATAATTGCCAAAGGAAGCTGTGATATCAGTCATTCACAGAAAAAAAATGCAAGGGGTAGGCTGTAATGGGACTGCATGAGTCACTTGTCTTAATTTTGGTAAGTAGTTTTAGTATTGAGCTGCAGTCCTTCATATCAAGTTCTGGATACCACTACTTGTCCTACAATTGTTGGTTTGTTGTGACAACTTGGGACTTACCATGAGCATGTTTTTTTTGCCTGTAATTCCTCTCGGACACCTTCACAATTCCTTGAAATTATATATAAATTGAGGTAATATTTCATTATGTGTCTATCTTGTGGGTAAAGCTCATTCTGTAGGTTGAAATATGGTATTAGAATAGCATCCATACATTTGGAATTCTGGAATCACTTTCTAGATAGGAAGATACGTAATTTCTGTTAAATCAGACACTGCAAGTTTTAATTTTTTTCTCCTGTAATTGCATATTTATAATCCGTGCAGCAACTTCCATATAATCAACTAGATAAGCATCTAAAAAAGAGCAGATGAGATAAACTATCAGCTGCTCTGGTTTTGATTTGACTAAACTGTGTCATATAAAAACGAAAGTAATCTTGTGAGCCATCTGCAGACAGTTCCTGCTCCTCTGAGGTTTACAAAACTGCCAGGAGGTGTGATCTGTATGCAGTTGGAGTGCAATGCCTCAGAGGCAGGTTCTCTACTCTTCTGTTGTGTATGCACAAAGAAATATTTTCTTTCCAACATTTTTATGGCATCTTGTAAACTGTGCATTGTTCAAAGACAATGGTCTTCTCATAGAAATTGTCCCCGTGGATTTGGGAAAGGGTGGTTCCATATCTGTAGTACAAGAAATGATGGCCAGCATGGCCAAGGGAAGTGTTGCCTGGAGGTAGTTTGGAAGGTGAGTGCTTGGGAATCTCTCTCTGCTGGGTGCATCACTTCTCACACATTGGGAGGGCAAAGTGGACCTCAGCTTAGCTGCAACCATGTCTATTTGATCAGCTGCAGTGCCTTAAAAAAGACCTGAGTGTTTATCTGGCTGCTGGAGGGCTAGGAGTGAGTAGAGGAAATAACCCTACATTTATAGTATTTGGCCATTCCTGGTCTGAGACAAAAGTAATGACAATTGTGGTGAACTCTAAAGCCAACAGAATAAATCCTCGGTATTTACAGTCAAAGCTTTCATCATTTGTAAATTTGCTATGGTGGAACAGGTCTCAGGTAAACTTTAGATTTTACAGCGCACTGTTAATAGTTCTGCACGTATTGCACAGTTAGGAATAAACGTACATCATTTAGGTGTACATAAATAATGTACACCTTGATTTGAGAACTGAAAAATATGGTTGGGATTGGTTTTTCTGTGTGAGGGGTTGGGGGAAGGGGGAGAAGAGTGAGCTCTTCCACATATTCTATGACCTCTACCAATCTCAAAGAAGAGATGGCATGCTCAAGAAAAGAATACTGTGCATCTGATTTAGTATTTAGCAAAATTAACTTTCACCCTCCTGTGTTGACCTGTTCAAGGATAGCCTATAGGATCCGGGCTTTTTCATCAGCTTCAGGAGACTTTCCAAATACAGTAACATCATCCTGATAATACCAGATTCTGATCTTGTCATTTAGAATTAGTAACATGCTTGAAAAAAATCAGGATGTTGATTCAGGTCCGTATGGCATATGATTAAAAGAGAAAAGTTCCATTAAGTGTAATAAATGCTGTGAAGCTCAAACTGGATACTTGGCAACAGGCATTCTTTAAATCAATAGTATAAAACACACTCTACAACTATGACATCAGTATCTGTAAATGGTTAACTGTCAACTGTCAATCCCAATGGCTTTGGTTTCCCTAAGTCCACACAAACCCAAATTTTCTGTTTTGCTTTTTGTCACCACTGTGCTGACACTAATTTATGAAATGCAGTGACTCCATTAGTATCTTCTGGGGTATTTTTTTAATTATCTTGTAACTCAGCATCTCTTGCTCAATTGTAGAGAATATAATTTCCATTGTAGAAGTGGCACATTAGATTGAATTGTCATGCTGTGAATAAATCATTCTGCACACATATGGCATTTTCATGTACCAGCTGATACTAGTTCTTTTGTAAGAGCTGAAGCTGGAATTTGTATTGAAACAGTGTTTCATTGTATTGAAGCAATGCATATTTATATATATATAAACACTTGCATAAGAAGAAGAGGTCACAGATTTCTGCTTAACAGGAGTATTACTGTACACAAGAATAAATATTAGCAGTAGACATCAAAAGTAATTTTTGTATGCAGGAAACGACAAGAATAATGTTCTACAGGTGGCTTACTAGATGATGTCAGGCCTAAAACTTCTGTAGCAGTTCAGGCAAATGCATTCGCTGGGTATTGAAGCTCAGAAATCAGCCTCCAATGTTATTTTAGTATTATATGACCATTCTACTGCTTCAAGAAAAAGTAACTGGACACAAATACATCCATAATAAACAACTGATTCCATCCATGGACAAAACAGTAACATCTGGTACTGTAACATCACATAAATATTGCTTAGGTAAAAATTAATTATATATTTTATTGCAACATCTTTCTGCAATATTTGCAGGTTATCCAATCTGGTTTACGATGTGCTGTAAATATTTACACACACACACATATACACACTTGTACATGTTATATATGCTGAGCTTTTAGCCATAGTTCCAATGGATGCAGTTTGAAGGCAGTACACCATTTCTCAATTTTCCTGTTGCCAATTTAGTTAGACAAGCAACAGTTATGATATCCTGTACTGTCAGGTCCAATTCATGCAGTAAATACTATCTATAATCAATAGGAAATGCCTTCTTCCATAAGATAAACTTGACCTTTTTCTGCTGTGCTTCTAGACTTACGTATGATTTTTAACTCCATTAAAGCAGAAGTGTACTGTTCTGTTGAGGCACTTGTTTTCTGTGTATGCTGGTAAACTTTATTGGATTCAGCTACAAGACTTATTGCAGAGAAAAAAATCTATTTTAGGAGTAGACATTCCTTTTCTTTTTTTTTCCCCCATCATGAAACAGAGAGTACCCCCCAGCTCTCTGCTCTGGTGGGTACTCTCCAGTGGGTTTTCCAATACAGCAAACAGTGTAAGAGGTTTTCTTTCTCCAGCAAAGGCAGTGCCACTACCTGTCCCTATATGATTCCCAAATATTTCCATGTGAACAACAGAAGCAGCTTTCAAGGCCAGGTTGGGTGGGGCATTGGCAACCTGGTCTAGTGGGAGACATCCCTGCCCATGGCAGAGTGGTTGGAGTTAGATGATCTTGAAGGTCCCTTCCAACCCAAACCATTCTATGACTTAGGAGCATCTGGATTGTGTAGGAAAGATGCAAATAAATTAAATGACAGCATGACACTGGTCTTGTTTCTTCACCATTGTAATAGAAAGGATATAGAACTAAAAAGATTATTCCAGGGGTCCACAGAAATACCAAAAGAAAGTCTAATCCTGAGTGCAGCAGACAATACTAGAAACCAACCAAACCAACCAAAAAATCCACAAAGCCAGATTAGCTTTAGGGGCTCACTGAACTTCTTTTCCCAACAAATGTCCTTTTCTGTCCAACACCACTGCTGCAACACCAGAGGTCTCGTGAGTAACAGAAGTTCATGTTACGTACATGATGCAGCTACCTGTGAATAGATGGGAATTAATGCAGAACATTCTTTCAGTCTTCCAACAGGCAGTTATGATGGGAATGACTAATAAATGTCCCTATGGTGTTTTATTTTGTTGCATTTTCAATACTGAAAACAATGAAGGTATTTCTAAGGCAGTTGTAATGAAGTACTCAATTATTACAGACTTTTAGCATGGGGGATGAGATGGGCATAAAACCTGTATGATTTGGAATACAAAGTCACTAAAGGCAAGGAAATACAAATGTAAAAAATTTGAAATAGAGACATAAAAAGGTGAAAATGAAGTCAAAACCACAGAACACAGAGAAGTGATAGTAACAGCTACTGTCTAAATGTTACTAAGGTGACAAAGAGAGCATTCATTAAATAACAAACGAATATGTACCTGTTTCAACAGCTGGCTGATTGTAAAAATTTTTGCATGACCTCGTTGTGAAACCTGAAACGTTGCAGTTGCAACATTTTTCTCAAGAACATTTCTGAGGCATACTCAAATCCTCTGCTTAATACTATACAGGCTGGAATCAAAACTAAATTTAGAAGCAGCTGTTTTAATAGAATTTTGTTTTGCTCGTATTTTTAATATTTTTATGTAAGTGGGAGTGAATCAGGAAATCTGGAAAGGTGCTATCCCCGTGCATCATTTCCAACTAAAACATAAATATGAGAAGGAAGGGCGAAAACACCAGGCTATGTGACTGCTCGTTTAGAGTGTTTGGGGGATGCTATCAGGTTTCCTTGAGGGGCTGAAGGTCCTCAGGGCTGCCCTGGACCTTTTCTTGATAAAACAGGCTAAGCATTGTGGTAGTTGGGCGTGATTTTTTTCCCCCACTAAACTGTGTATTCACGGAGAAATAAGGTTTAATGTTACCAAAGGAAGAAGGCAAGGCGTAACACGGGTGCTGCTGAGAGGACAAAGGAGGGAGCAGGCACTGAATAGATGGATACAGAAAACCTTGAATAATTTCTAACTCGTTTCAATCCGAACAAAAAAATACCTAATCTATTTCGATAATATTCCTAATGCAGTTTAATATCTGGGCGAGGGGAGGAAACAAGGGGGGGGAAAATCCCCGCATCACAATATCCTGCAACTCAGGAAGGTGTGCCAAGTCCCTTCGCTCCGCATTTCGTGGGTATCTTAATCCTGGGTCATCCAATTAAAGAAAACCTCCTTCGGCGGTTTTACGAGCGCAGCACATCAACTCCCTTTGTTTACACACTGGAACAAGATGTTCTTTCCTGTTCCGACAAGAAGAGGAGCTGAAACGCTAACGCGGGGTCCCAGCGCGCTGGCACCGGCCCGCCTGGGGCTGACTTCGCTTCGGCACATTCCCGCAGCGGCTCCGGCCGAAGCCAGGAGGGCACGGGCGGGCACCGCAGGGGCGGGGGACTGCCCCAGCCGTAAGTAAGAGCCAGGGAACAGCTCGCACGCCGGGGGAGGGCCGGGCGGTGTTTCGGGCTGGTTTCACGGAACGCGGCGCGGCGTGCAGCGGGCAGAGGGCGGAGAGGGAGGAGAAGGGGCCGAGGGGGCCGCCCCCGCCGCCACCTCCGACCGCCGCCCCCGCCCCGGCAGCGCCCCCAGCGCCGCGTCCCCGGGGAGCCGCCGCGGAGCACCACGGGAGTTGTAGTGCGGCGGCGCCGGCCGGCCCGCCATCCTGCTCCCCTCCCCGCCGCCCCCGGCCCGCGGCCCCGCTCTCGCGAGGCTTGGGGGGCGGGCGCGCTCTGGGGCGGGGGGCGCCGCCGCCGCCGCGGGGATGTTGGGCGCGGGCGCGGTTCCCCCGCGTGACGTCACAGCGCATTGTTGTGAGCGCGGCGGAGCATCCCTCAAGCTGTCACAGCTGTGCCGCCGCCGCGGGGAGCCTCTCCCCCCACCCTCCTCCTCCTCCGCCGCCCCCGCCCCGCCCGCCCCGGGGGGGGCGGGGGGGGGGGCCGCGGTATCATGGGCCGGGGGGCCCCCCGCCGGCCCCCCCCCCCACTCCCGGTCCGCCCTCCCCCCGCTCCCCCCCCCGAACCACCTCAATGAGATGCAAACATGAAAGACAAGAGGAAGAAGAAGGACCGCACCTGGGCCGAGGCTGCCCGCCTGGTAGGTGCCGCGGTGGCAGCGGCAGCATTGTGTGTGTGTGTGTGTGTGTGTGTGTGTGTGTGTGTCTGTGAGCGCGTCCCGCCGGCGCGCTGCCCGCCCGCCGCTTTGTTGCCGGCGGTCGGGGCCACTGTGGGGCGGGACGGGAGGGGGAGAGACAGAGGGAGCGAGAGCGTGTGAGCGAGTCTGGGGGAAAGAGTGTGCGAGGGACTCCGAGTGAGAGGGAGAACGAGGGAGAGAGAGCCGGGGCGTGTGTGCGAGAGAGCGGGAAGAAGCGCGGGAGTGCCCGTGCGGGAGCGGCGGGAGGGTGCGGGTGCGTGTGCCCGGCTGAGCCGGGCTGGCGGTCCGGGCAGCCCGCGGCTCTGCCGCCCGTCCCCGCCTGCCTGGAGAGGAGAAATACCTACGTCCCCTTCCGCGGTGTGTGCGTGAGGAAATGCCTCTATTCTTTTCTTCTTTTTGCGTGTGTGTGTGTGTGTAAATACCCAGGGATCGCGTCTATCTCTGCAAAGTTCATGCATCAGATATCCCGAGGAAATCCCTCCTTTTAATCTAGGGAAAAGTGAAATAGCCGGGAATTGCCTTTCCATCCCTTTAGTGCAGACAGGACAGGGGTGAGGGGCGTTAGAAACAACTCTGTCCTGGGATTTCGCTTCACCCTCTCTACTTCCACCACCGAGCCGGGCAATATCCAGGGCAATGTAACCCGCTTCTGGAAAGGCTCCGTGGCTCTGGAGACCCGGTCCATTCCCACTTCATTAAGAAACTGTCTGTACCCTACTGTATCTGTTTTCATGATACTGTATTACTGTTTGCTAAGTGTAACAGAGCACATTGTTTATGTTGTTTTTCTGTTTCGGAGTATGTCTGGGTTCTCTCCATTCTAGGAATTTTACAACAAATAGTTACGCACAGTGCAGCACGTATGGTTGTACACGTCCGTATGCGTGTCTTCTGCAAAGTTGGGTCTGGTTCAGCTCCAGCCGAGTGCGTAGAAAGATGACAAAGCTGGAAAGATAGGCTGCTGGCTACGTTGCTTTTTTGTATCTACACGAACTTTATTTTCTATTCATCTCTGATACAGACTGAATTGTTTAAGTAACATGCCATTACTAGTGTTGCATTTGTTTCTGGTAGTGGGTAATGATACCTTATTACTATTATTTATTTAGTGTATTTGTGAAGCACTTACCTTGTAAAAATGTTTTCACCTCGTTATACGAATTCCTAGATAGGAAGTTCAGCCTCTCTCCTACGTAAATAATTATAAGGTATTAGACAGACACTACCTATAGATGTCTCTGTAAAGCTGTATCGAGGTACTCTCGTAGGCTTGGGCAGTGCTAAATTCTGGTGTGGCTCATTGTACATCCCCCAACATTTTGTAATAATGCAGCATTAGTGAAGATGCTCTGATATGGTGTCGCTACTGTACGCTCTTATTTCTCATGATTGTAACACAAGTTTTACTGCAGTAAAATACTCACTCACCTTTGCCAAAATAGTTTTGGCAGCAGATGTTGCTACGGTACTTGTTTCTCCGTGCTCTAAGCTGATGAACATGCATTCAAAAGTCTATAAAATACATCAATTGCTATCCTAACTTTATTCTTTCATGTTGGTGCTACAGTTACCATTGTAAGCTGTATTTTGTTTGACAAATGTCCATAAAGGAATTTATTGTGTATTGAGTAAAATTGCTATTCCCATGTGGTCTAATACATGGAAAAGTTTAAAGCCTCTGGAGAACAAAGGCTGAGCCACTGCTGTGGAGAAGGGCTAAGAGTCTTATTTTCATGATGTTCTACCACCTCTCATTTCCCCCCAGAAGAGTAATGATTTGCTAAAATCAAGTAGAATGTAAGATGATACACTGCTGTACATAAGTGGTGGAGATACATACACAAGGTCCACAGTGTGGTTTTGTCCAGCCTCCTGGGGTTGCCAAGTTCTGCAGAGCTTGTCCCAAGTCTGTTATGTGAATGATATGTGCTGCTGCTCAGACTAACTACAGACTTTCACTGGTCTTTGCTTTTTGTATATAGTCACATATGTTTGCAAATCACAATGAAAGATTGAAGCCAAAATTGCTGCTCCTTACAGTGTTTTATGTTAGGACCCTGATGGTTCATTATGACTTTGTTTTCTTGAGATACATCGATAATGTATTACTGCAAGGTTTGATTAAATCAATTTTTTCCACAGACAAGTAAACAATGAAGTGATTGATACCTACGCACAAAAAATGACTCATGACTTACCTAGATCAATAGGTTGTTAAATTGTATACTGCTGAATTATTTTTAGGAAAAAGAGAGTGAATTAATACATAGAGCAACTGTATGGATATTTACATTGTAGATTTTTTATAAAAGCCCTTACATTGCAACAATATTAGGCTTTCAAAGTGAAGTCCTAAAAGTATGAAATGATACTGATAATTTTGCTGGTATTACTGTTCCAGTCTGTTGTTCATGTCCATATATTACAATGCACACTTTAAATGATGTACTTGCATGCCAGTTTCCCAACTATTTTAAGTTCACTCACTAGAGCTGCAGAATTATAATTATGTTTTCTTTGTTTGTAGTGAGGTGCCTCACTTAATTTTTTGTACACCTTTCAAACAGTGCTGGAGCAGATTTTTATTTTATGTTTCAATTGTGCGTACGCAGCTATTATTAGCAGCACCCAGTAGCTTCCCAAATGCAAATGTTTCTATACTTGCAACATGCCTATGAGGTTAAGTATCTTGACCTCTGCTTTACCCATGCGGAGTTGAGACATGGAAAGATTAAGTACCTTACTCAAAGCTGTTCAGGAAATCTGTGGGAGAGGTAGTTACGATACCAACAGTGTCTGTGTAGTAGTTCTGTTTCGCAGTCGTAAAATCATCTTCCTTCTGTGGCTACACTTTTGCCTCACTCATTCTCTGTTACTACTTCTCTCACAGAAATTACGACAGAAATTGATACGGTCATGTCTCTGTATTCAATCTGTATTGAAACTCCTAATGTGCTGTACTCTATAATAATTCTGGATAAAAAGGAGCACAAAAACTGGACTTGAGCCTGAAATTGTTTCACAGCTCTCCATTTCCCATATTCACAATGAAAAAAGCAGAAGTACTTCAGAAAAATGTATTACATGGCAGTCTTAAAACACATTGTAATGTGTAAGTGGTGAGGCTCCAAACTGACTGTCAGTGTTGTGTTTACCCATTTTCAGTATTTGATTAAGGGGTCTTTGAAAACTTAAGTTCCCGCAATGCAGTGTTTTTTCAAGCTGTTCCCTTAATTTCTAAAATATAAGCAGGAAAGGACTCCCATTATATTAATCTCTTGCTGTAAATATGTGATACAGGCAATAAAGCAGGAGCCACTGGCATGTCCTGTATCAGAACTTGCATTTTATGGATGAAGTCTCCTGCAGAGAGTCGAATCTTTCTGTCTGTGACACGCTGCTTTTTTCCTCATGCAAGTCTGCTTATCTTAGGGCAAGACACAGCCCAGCTTACAAGCATTCCTGAGAAATGAACGCATGTGCAGGATCGATGGAATGGTGGCATACCACTAACAGTTCATGTTACAGAGCCCATTTTGTAGAACACACATTTTTATGGACAAAATTGCAACTTGTCTTTACAACCTGCCAAAGGGCATATCTTTGATGTAGACCTGATATGTCAACTCACTTTGTACTTTGCAGGAGACTACAGCAGTGCTTATTGTATGACCTGGGCATTATCTCCATGCCAGTTTTCTGCTTTTTGTGTCTCGTAGACTAAGATGGAACACTTAAAAGAATGAGAACAAAAGAAAACCTTTCAAGGCAGGAGGAATCCTGTCTTTCCTCTGTCTTTTAGTTGATCCTCATTTGATGTAGCCGTATTGTTGTTTTCTGATCATACATGGACTCATTAAAATTGTATAGAAAGGTTAAACACTTGAGTAGTTAGAGCAATTTGTAGTGATTCCTTTCAGATGAAACATCTTCTATCCGTTCAGTTTCACAAGGACTCTCAAGCTATTGCTAGAAGTCCTGAAATGGTGAATTCTGCCTCTTAAAAATCTAATGTCATAAAATTCTGCATAAAGAGAAATACTGAGAACAAAATATGCCCAAGGATACTGTGCCACATAAGACCTGATGACAGTTTTAAGTATGCTGCAGTGATCCAAATTTTATCATTTGACTTCTAGACATGATCCTTTGTTATTTGTAGAACTTTGAACCAAAGGCCTGGACAGAATGAGTGGAAACTAGTCACTTTGGGAATGCAGGGCTCAGAAGCATAGAGCGTCTGCCTATGAAGGGTGATAGTTCATGGTAACATTTTGAAAAGATTTTTTTTTTTATTAATAGCTTGCCCTTATTATTGCCCTTTCCTCTTTCCTGTAAGTGGTATTTTGAAATGCAGCTCAGTTAAGTCTCTGTCACAAGCTGACAATAAAGCGGAAGAAAATCCCAAGAAGGAGAACAGTAGTCCTTGTTTGGTTATTTGTGTGCTGGATCACCTCTTTAGTATTTTTGCTCTTTCTTCTCCAAATTTTGTTCTGAAAGAAAGGTTTTCTTGTGTTACTGAAGACTTACTGCTTTACAGTTGTATGGAGAGTCCTTGTGGTTCAGGTGACATGTGCATATTGGGTGAGTAATATTCATGTCTTAATTCTTGTGTTTCTTGCAGTAGTCACCTGACAGCATCCAGCTCTTAACTAGGAGCTGTTTGCTTGCTCTTGTAAACTTTAAGAAAATTATGCCAATTAATTAGGGAAACTGATGATGGAAAAAACCATGAAAACCAACCATTGGAACTGTTAGCTTGCATGGTACTGTTTAATGTGGCTGGCTGTCCAAAAACTGATTGTTGCTTCATCTGGTATGCTGAGATAGTGTAGTTGAAGCAGATCATGTTGAAGTATGGAAGTATTTTTGTATTGCATCTTCATATTTGAAGACCACAAATGAAACAAAAAAGTAGAAGAGTAACTTCTGCCATAGCTAGACCACTGATGATAATCCCTTTGACTTTTATGTTAAGTCTTTGATTTTGTTACTCTAAATAATGTTTTAAAGCACTGTGCTAAAGGAGCTTTGTATATCTTTAAAAATGGGAAATTTGACATAGCTTTGTTTTATGGTATTAAGGATTTCTTTGTAGTTGGCTTCACAGAGACCTGCTATTATTTCCATATTTGTTCTGAGTTAATTCTTTTTCAGACATGCAGCAACATTGTAGCTTGGGAAGTTTTGATGGCCTTTCCCTTTGATCCACAATTAATGCTGCTTTGAAGAGCTATATTTTAGTTTGGTAGGCTCTAGGGTTTCCTCCAGTTTGTTTTATTCAAAGTAATTTTTGCAGTTGTTAGACAAGGTTGAACCTGCACTTTTTTTTTTTTTGTCTGGTTTTAGTTGTCAATATTTTATTTTGTTAGTGTGAATTAATAAGTGTAGCTTTAGTATTTTTATTTTAAAAGGTGTTCTACAATGTCATCTATTTCAGCTCACCTCTTGTGTTTTTCTAGGGTAGATAGAGAGAAATGAGATTCCAACTCTTTGAGACAGCCCTTTAACCCTTGGCATCGCAGACCTTTAGGTAGGCAGCAACCTTCCCCAGGAGTGGGACCTGTTCTCAGTAATGTCACATTACTTCTGTCAAAGCAGGGTAACATGGGAGAAAACCCTAACAAGAACCTAACTATGAGCATTCCTTGGTAGTGTGCAGGTGTTCTCCGTGCCTTAAGGTATGATTTAGTGTTGCCTGTTACAGTGAATGTTTCCAATGTCTTCTGTCTTACCCTTGTCTGTAGAAGAGCCAATATTTTCCTGTTACACTGGATTTTCTGTTGAAATAACTGATCTGTTTTTTTCTTCTTCCAAGAGTAGATTTGGTCAGTTGCATGTGCAACCACAGTGAAATAGTTTCCACTAACCACACTCAAGACCCTACCACCCTTCACAGCTAGGTAGCTTTGGATTTGACAGCCCGTTTCACCAATTCCCTGGATCCAAACCATGCCTTTGCAGCATCATAGTCTGGACCAGGTAGCATGCTGTTCTCAAGCTGAAAAGCCAAATTTACTGAACTTCCTGCTGGAGCTTCTTTTGTTCTTTATACTGTGATCAGCAAATTAGAGTCATGTGGAGAATCATGTGCTAAACTTGACCTCTTGGCTTTGAAGTAATTGTTTTTCTTTTGGTGTGGTTTGGGGTTTTTTTTGTTGTTGTTGTTTTGGTTTTTTTTTTAAATGTTGTAAGCTTCCAAGTGTTTTCTGTTTTGCTGGGTGTGATGCTGATGGTCTTGGTATTCCCTGTCAATAGCAGTCACTAAATAGAGGCCTCCTTTTGTGCTATCAAGACCTGGGAGAAGATGTGATTAGTGGAAATTATTTCATTATGGTTCCATGGGTTCTAGATGAATTTGAGCAAATCCTCCTTCTGAGGAACGTGCAGACTGAAGAAACCAAACATCTTAGCCTTCACTCTGGGTCAGCTTCCAATGCAAAGGCAGAACAATAAGCAGCACATCCTGGTACAGCCCATTTGCTCATCCTGTGAGTTCAGGTAGCAAATTCTTGTGCTGCTCAAGTGTAACAGATTGGTCATAAGTGGTCCATTTAATCACTTACCAACTTTGAATGACAATTACCCTCCCTGAAGAACCCCAGCTTACTGATGTACTGCTGCTCTCTTTTTGAGAAGTCCTGCCAGATAGTTTTCTGTTGCTGGAGTTCCTGTCTTGGGATATGTAGTTCCTGGGAATGTAAAATGGTAGTGAAGTGCCTGCTTATTTCCTGCAGCTAATCTTGGTTTGAAAGGATGACCTACAACTTTCTGAATGGTGATAGGGCTTTAGCACAGACATCAGGAGTGTCGGGAGACAGATAAGCCATCTGGCAGCACATGCTGTCTTCCTGGAGCTTCTCTGATGTCAGTGCACTGATTGTGGTTAGGGATGGCACTTAGTGTTAAACGGGTTTAGAGGAACTCCATTCACTTTGGTTCAAGCAAGCCCTGGTGTTTCTGATGTTGGAACAGGAATCTCTGGGTGATCTGATGTTTTCATCCTTTGACTTAAGAGTTCAGCTCTCTTTAACTTCTTGAGCTCAGCAGGACAAAATCTGTGGACCCTGGCATGTGACTTTCCTCAGTATTGGAGGACCTTTTCCTTGAGTTTTTTAACATAATGGGATCCAGCTCTTGCATTGCAGGTTATGACCGATGCGCCCTCTTGTACCTCAGAAGATTTGCTTTGTAGTGGAGCATCGAGTTTTGTTTCTGTCTGGCAGCATTTGCCAGGATCAGCAGCCACAGTTCAGTCTGTTACTCTGGAATCATCAGACTCATTAGAGGATTGGGCTGCAGTTCTGTGTAGAAGATATTCCGGGTCACATTCTAGATTATTGTTCATGATTTTGGATCATCAGAATGTAATTTATTTAGAAGGCACATATTACATGCTGTGTTTTGAAGCTTGTCCTCCTGTATACATAGCTTGGTCTAGAGAAGCCTGTGATGAGAATCTCCTCAGTGATTGTGGAGGGTGAGCTCTAAAGGTCATTATCCTGTGGGTGCCAGTTTCATCCTATAGAGCATAGTCTGACTTACAGATAACAGCATTTCCTAAACCTCTACAACTTCAGAAGTGTTTCTTGAGAGGCAAGATCCTGACCTACTAGGTTATTTGCTTTGGAGAACTCAAGGCTATTTTCTTTCTTTTTTGTGAATTTGCTTAGATCTTATAGGCAGAATTAGGAATTTAATGAATCATTCTAGTCAGGGTTTGTAACTGTTTTATCCTAGTTAGTTTCCTGTGTAGCTTGACATCTAGAGAGGGAAGATAGCCTTAGCTGAAGTATATATCAAACATTTGAAGGTCAAAGTTTTATTCCATTTCAGCTGACTCTTAGCAGCCTGGAGAACCTGCCTAACTGTATGTAGTGGTTCACGTATTTGGTGAGATGCCTTACGAAATGTCTATAGTTTAGTAAATCACAGTCAAATTCATGTCCTATATGATTTGTTCCTGCTTTTGTGACTTGAACCTTCTTTTTATAGAAGATGAGGCTTTACCACTATCGTTGTATCGCCAAATTATTTAACTTCATTTTTCATTAAGTGATACCATCTGGTTTGATTATTTCTTTTTCAGCCCCATAAATTTAAACTGGATATCTATTGATACCTATTTTTAGAGAAATTATAATTCTTTTTATGCCTCAAAATTCCCAGTTATCCATCACCTGCTGGCATTGCTGTATCAGAGAAGCATGTGGCATTCCATGTCACTATGCCTGCCTGCCAATATTACCTAGCAGGGGTAATGGGAAAAAAATAGATTCTTATTGTCCATAGCCTGCTGTCATTCTTCTGGACCAAGATTCTGGCAGCTATCTCAAAACCAGGCATTCTCTCTTCATACTACCTTCTTTAATCTCATTTGGCATTTCTGTCATTTAGAAATTCTGGACAGGTAAGACCAATGAGAATCTTGTTGGACCTTGGTGCTTAGATTGAGAAAAGCATCTTAATTAGAGGATTACTTTGATAATCATAGAAGGTGGACTTGGAAAGGGCCTCAAGGTCACCTTGTCTATTAAGACTTGAAAAGAAGTCATACAACCCAAGTTAGTTTTAGTTTTGTGAAATCAATAAAATTAGTAACTTTTATGGCTGATGGGAACTATGAATTGTTTGGCCTTTTCCAGAATCTGCTCTTTTAGTGAAAATTTACATTCTGCTTTAAAAAATGGGAGAACTAAGAAAATAAAATTATTATGAAAAGTTGTCCAGTGGGTATGATTTAGAATTCAGATGCATGATATGTTTTTTCTGACAGTGACTAGACAGAAAGCATCAATTTTCTTGTACAGGTTGAGAATTCTGTATTCAGTTAATGGTTCTCATTCATATTCTCTGGTTTTTTGAGGTATTTTGGACTTAGTCTCTTGATTTTTTTTTTTTGAGAGTTTGATGCGGCAGTGCTGCAGCAGGTTTGTACGTAGAGTAGTAGTGCTTAATGCATTCTAATCTATTCCATAATTTGTTTCATTCGTAATGCAGATTTTTGAGACATTTTGCAAGCACACATCTTCTGTTTTAAAAATTAAAAAGTAGAATAATGTAGTGAGGCTCATCATCTAGGTGTGGAATAAGCTCAGAATTCACTGTAGAAGAAATCTTCAAATGATGTACTATTAAAGAGATGTTAATAGCTTTTTGTTACTGGTTTCAGGATGACCTATGGCTGCATAAGTGTGCACTCCTGAAGGTGCCCTCCTGGGCAGCAGCTAAAGTGCTTTTTGCTAGATATCCCAGTAGGCAATACTTGGTGGGAGGGAAGAATAAGGATTAAATCTTTTAATGTGGTCCCTCGAATTCCTGACTTGCAGTCCTAATCTTTTATATATATGTATAAAATATATATAAATATATGATTATATATGTAGATTTTCAAGTATTGGGTTACAGGCCTGTGAAACTGACTGGGAGAATCACAGAAAAAAGGCTAGATTCCTGGGACATTTGATCTGCCCATAATGAGCCTCAGCATCCTTTGTGTAGACAATTATCAGTAGCAAGAAATGGATGCTGCTTCCAGTTCTTGGGCTGGCCCGGTTCTGTGGTTGTTTCATCTTGCAGTCAGATTCTTCATGCTGAAATCCTGTTCCTCCAGTCAGTGTTCAGGGATCAGCTGATTCAGTGCCAACTTCCCCTGTTGCTTTTGGAATGAGAGCTACCCATCTGAGTGGAATGTCAGGGATAACCAACCCTATGACTTTGTCTTGGGCTGATGTCCCTTGTCTTTAGAAGAAGTCTGTTAGTGAAATCTGTGGTTTTTAGAGCAGGGGATTGGCTCCCAAGGAGCAAACACTGAAAGAAAATGGAATTACTGCTTTGAGCCATCTTGAACGCTGCAGTTGTCTTATGAGGGAGGATCTTTCCTGCTCTTTGTAATAACAGTGTTCCAATGACAGTGAGCCCCACGAAGTGGTTGTGATGTTAAAACAGCTCTGGTTTGGATTTGTAGAAGCACTTTGAAAGTAGAGGGCTCTGTCCTCACAAGTTAAACTTGGAGATTTTTATCTCTGTCTGTGCAAGTTACTGCATGCTTTTGATATGTGTATCGGTGGCAACTGTTGCATTTACCAAGTACCTCCACAGGAGCTTTTCAGTACCTGTGCTATTGATCAGCCCTTCACAGTAAATGTTTGATGTTCACTGCAACCACTGTAGGTTGTTAATTTAGCCTCCCGTCCCAGAAGCATCAGCACTTGAGGAGGAGGCTTCAGAACTCTCATATGGCTGTCTGGGGAGTTTTCCAATACTCCAATAAAAGGGAGTATAAATATGGGAGAAGTGTGAACAAACAGATGCATGACTGACTGAAGGATGCAGGGTGTAATGCAAGAGAGTAACAGTTATGGGAGTGAGCAGAGTGAAAGGCCTTGAGAATAAAGTCAGTGTTTGAGCAGCAATTTTAGCTTTTGTGTTTCATGGACTCCAGAAAGGTAGTCTTTCAGGTGGTCTGTGAACTACACAGTGAAAAATTAAATAGAAGATGGGGAACTGTAAAAAATTTGGAGTAATAGAGTCAAAACAGTTGATTAAAAATGTTTTCAATGGATTTTGAAAGTTAGACCAGAAAAGCATTGTCTTACTGACTTTTAAACTGTTTAGAAAAAACAACCAACCAAAAAAAACTAAGACACTTTAATAAAAATAAATAAAATAGTAACAAAAAAATAATTTTTTTCTTCAGAAACCTGTTGGTTTTTGGGTTTTTTTGTAGATTAATATTTAATTAAATAATTGTTATTTTGCAAAACAGGACATTTCTGTCTCCAGCAATTCATAGGGTTAGCTACTTTGCTTGGAAATAGACTGTTTGACACATTATCAAAACTTTGTCATCATACAAGAAAAGGTTGCCCAGAGGAGTTGTGAATGCCCAGTCCCTGGAAGTGTTCAATGCCAGGTTGGAGGGGGCTTTGAACAATGTGGTCTAGTGAAAGGTGTCCCTGCCCAAGGCAGGGGCGCTGAAGCTAGATGATCTCTAAAGTCCCTGCCAACCCAAACCATTCTATGGTTCTATAATTCTCAGAATCCATAACACTTCATTAAATAAAAAAAAACCCCATGAAAATAATATGTCTGTCGGTATTAGTCAATTTTAACTGTCCTTGATGAGGACAGACTCAGTTTCTTACTGTAATTTTCTTGTGCTAGTTCATTATATTAGGGTCTGAGCTGTAGAAAAATGTTTCAAGCTATTTAAAGAAATGTTAAATAGAGTGAAATAATGCTCCTGTCTTCATTTTGAGCCAGATCCACAAAAGTGGCAGCTTGGATAAGGGAGGCTGGTATATATGCATGGTGATTGGAAAATGCTTCTGCATGACCTGCAAAGAGGAGAAAAGGTTTAAGAAAATTTTAAAAACACTGCACTTGTTTGCTGTTATCAGCACTGTTGGAACTGTTGTGGCAAGAAGCTTCATGTGTTAGTTCAAGTGTTGTCAAATGTTGAAGTTAATTTTATAGAAAGATATGTGTGTGGAGGAAGAGGGAGGGGATCTGGGAAAAGCATTCTGAGAATTAATGTTCTGAAAAAAAAAAGAGGTTTGAAATGCTCCATACATACATGATAATAGTTATGAAGCTTATTACTTCGAGTACTTGAATACATTTTCTGGGATTAGGAGAGAATGAAACTGGGTTTATGTCTGTTGGCATGTCGTGGTGAGACGAGTGTGTGCCTGGGTGATACTGACGTAATCCTGGGGAGAAAAATGACTGTACTGCATTGGGGAGCAGTGGAGAAAATGGAGAAGTTCTTGTACCAATGAGAAATAAAATAGCAAAGATATTGAGGGGAGTAAAACAATAAATCTGACTGACAATGAAAAAATGAGGAAAAAACCCCACTTTCTCAATTCAGTGATAAAGTCATAAATAATGTGTTTATTTATTAATTTTACTACCATTTTACTTAATTATATCATCAGCTAAAGTCCCCAACCTTCATCTTTAAAATTTGAATTTTTCTCAGACTTTAAGAATATAAGGATTTCAATGAAACACTAAGATTAAAAAAAAGTAGTCTGTCTTCTCTCCTTTATAAAATACAGGGCCTTTGTCTTGGAAATGAAATACTATGTTTACATGATGTTACATTCAGTTTATTTTTAGAACAAGTTGTGCTATGGTCTATCTTGGCTAAAGGAGTGTTGTTGAAATGGTAAGTAATGGCTTTGAAATAACTGAAAAAAACCCAGTTTGTCATCTGAATTATTTTCTCATTTATTTGGTAATAAGATCTCCTGTTAGAATTTTTCAGAATTGGTTTCAAATTATCTTTCCCATATTATTACTAGAGCAACAACAATAAAAAAAAAATAATCTAGATTCTTGCTTTGGAGAGATTCTCCTAGAATCTCCCAGTGGAGACTCTAGGTCCGAGGGCATCTTGGGCACAGCGACCACGATTTGATGGAGTTTTCAGTTCTCAGCATAGTAAGGAAGAGTTCACCAAAACTACCTTGGACTTCTGGAGGGCAGACTTCAGCCTGTTCGGGACAGTGCTTCAGAGATCCTCTTGGGAAACAGCACTTAAAAACAAAGGGGTCCAAGAAAGCTGGACATACTTTTAAGAAGGAAGTCTTAAAGGCGCAAGAGCAGGCTGTCCCTATGTGCTAAAAGATGAGCCATCAGGGAAGAAGACTGGCCTGGCTGAATAGGGAGCTTTCACTGGAACCTGGGGAGAAAAAAAAGAGTTTATGACCCTGGGAAATAGGGGCAGACAACTCAGGAAGGGTACAAGGATGTCATCATGTCTTCTAGAGAGAAAATTAGATTGGTGAAAGCTCAGCTACAGCTCAATGCGGCCACCGTTGTGAAAGATAATACGAAGTGTTTTTATAAATACATTAAAAAGAAAAAGAAGGCCAAGGAAAATCTCCATTCTGTATTGGAGGTGGAGGGGAGCATTGTAACCAAAGATGAGGAAAAGGCTGAGGTACTTGATGCCTTCTTTCCCTCAGTCTTCAACAGAAAGACCTGATATCCTCAAGGCAGGTGGCCTGCTCAGTTGGTAGACAGGGACAGGGAGCACACTGACCCCCTGGAACCCAGGAGGGAGCAGTCAGTGCCCTGCTGTGCCCCTTGACACTCACAAGTCTGTGGGGCCGGATGGGATCCACACCAGGGTACTGAGAGAGCCGCTGGAAGAGCCAGGCTGCTCCATCATTTATCACCAGTCCTGGTGAGCCAGGGGGAACCCAGAGAACTGGAGGTTGGCCAGTGTGATGCCCACCTGCAGGACGGGTTGGAAGGAGGATCTGGGGAACTGTCAGCCAGACCTCGGTGTCTGGGAAGGTGCCATCTCATAGCACATACAGGACAACCAGGGGATCACACCCAAATAGAACGGGTTTAGGAAAGTCAGGTCCTGCTTGACCCAGCTGATCTCTTTGTATGACCAGGTGATCAATCTAGTGGATGAGGGAAAGGCTGTGGTTGTTGTCTACCAGATTTCAGTAAAGCCTTCGATCTTGGCTCCCACAGCATTCTTGTGTAGAACCTGTCTGCTCATGGCTTTGATGGGTGCACTCTTCTCTGGGTTAAAAACTGGTTGGATGGGTGAGCCCAGAGAGCAGTGGTGAATGATGTTAAATTCAAATGGTGACTGGTCACCAGTGGTGTTCCCCTGGGCTCATTTTGGGGCCAGTATTGGAGACATCCTGTTTAATATCTTTATCAATAATTTGGATGAGGGGATCAAGTCAACCCTCAGTGAGTTTGCAGATAACACCAAGTTGGGTGGGAGTGTTGATCTGCTGGAGGGCAGGAAGGCTCTGCAGAGGGATCTGGACAGGCTGGATCTGTGGGCTGAGGCCAGTGATATGAGGTTCAACAAGGCCACGTGCCAGGTCCTGCACCAGGGTCACAACAACCCCAGGCAGCACCACAGGCTGGGGAAGAGTGGCTGGAAAGTGACCCAATGGAAAAGGACCTGAGGACGCTGGTTGACAGTGGCTGAACATGAGCAGGTGTGTGCCCAGGTGGCCAAAAAGGCCAATGGCATCCTGGCCTGCATCAGAAAGCTTTTGTCCAGCAGGACGAGGGCAGCGATGGTCCCTCTGTATTCGGCACTGGTGAGGCCACACCTCGAATCCTGTGTTCAGTTCTGGGCCCCTCACTACAGGAAAGACATTGAGGCACTGGGGCATGTCCAGAAAAGGGCAACAGAGCTGGGGAAGGGTCTGGACCACAGGTCTTATGAGGAGTGGTTGAGGGAGCTGGGCGTGTTTATCCTGGAGAAAAGGAGGCTCAGGGGAGACCTTATAATTCTCTACAACCACCTGAAAGGAGGGTGCAGCCAGGTGGGGAATGGTCTCCCAGGAAACCAGCAGCAGGACAAGAGGAAATGGCCTCATACTGCACCAGGGGAGGTTCAGGTTGAACAACAGGAAGAAAATTTTTACTGGAATATGTTTAAGTAATGTAACGGACTGCCAAGGAAGGCGATGGAGTCACCATCCTGGAAGTGTTCAAAAAATGCCTGGACGTGGCACTTAGTGCTGTGGTCTAGTTGACAAGGTGGTGTTCAGTCAAAGGTTGTACTCGATGATCTTGGAGATCTTTTCCAACCTCAGTGATTCTGTGATTCTGGTTGTTTCAAGGGTACAGTATGAGGTTGGTAGTTACACCAGAAGCCCAAGTTGAGGCACTGTAATTTTTCCCTACAGCTAAAATAGATTATTTTTCCATACAGCTAAAATGTATTATTATCAACTTCTAAAACACTAAATATAAAATTATGTGCATAAATCCCATATACATCGAATTTATTTGCCAGTAGCATTTCTTAGGAGCTGACAATTTTTAGTGCTACATTTGCTGAGGAGATGTGACTTTGGGAAGACTCAGATCTTTATGTGTACCTATGTTGTTTCTCATAGAAAAAGCAAAGAATGCATGATAGAATATACTGTACAACAGCCATGTTTTACTCTCTGTTTGCTTTCCTTGGGTTACAGTTACCATCCTGATAGATAACAGTTTGATCTGTTCAGTGTGTAGTGAGGGGTCTTAGGATAAGAAATATGCTATGATATTAGGGACCCTTAAAAAAAGAAGCCTGTCTTGAACAGGAAGCCTAGTTTTATGAGAAGTCTCTGCATTTATATTCCCTTATAAAATCCTCTGTGATTCCTCTCTGTTGACCAATTACTTTGCTGTGATCCTGGCTTTTGGTAGTTGCATGATGTGTGTAGCTGATGGCCATTTCACACTGTACTGTAACCTGGTCAGTCCAGTCCAGCTTGACTTGGAGGGGTCAGCCAGTCTTGCAGCTTGAAATAATTCCTTTAGGCAGAGTCAGGAGTTTGGAACCTTCACAACAGTTGCAGATTATCCTGAACAGTTTCAGGTCGTACCCCCATGGGGCAAGACATGTTCTGTATTTTGTTTCAAGATCTGATTGCAAACTGTTGGTTTAACAATCAGCATTTTGTCTCTTCATGAACTCCAGCCTTGAATTCACTGTTCACTTTTCTTCTTTATAGACTGGAGGTACTATTGAATTTGTTCACCTGTGCCAAGTGATTGCTCCTATTGGTTTTAATCTCTAAGGAAGATCAGCATCCAGCTGGTAGACAGTTGTACTGATGAGGACCCATTGATTTTTCTCTCCTATCCACTTACCATCAATAAGAAATGTCCTTAGCTTTCACAATACTTTTTCCCTGCCATAATGTTGCCCTGTTACCTGGCTGTCAGGACTGGTCTCAGTTGCTGTTCATGTTGAATGTGGATGTGATTAACAGCCTGATAAAAATGTTTAAGTCAATATTTGAGGAGCCTAGATAAAGATAACACTTTATCATGAGAGCTTTTTAATAAAGTGTTCTGTTTGATGTACACCAATGGTAAGGAATTGCTGGTTTTAACAAAAAAGCCTTTTATATCAAGGGATTTTTTGATTTAGCAGTATTCAGAAAAGGAGATTTAAGAAAATGCAGAATATTCATGTTCGGTTTTGGGGAAAAAGAATTCTTCCCTTTTTAACAGAACTTTTGCTTATCATGCTGGTGGTTATTTTGTTTGGTTTGTTGTTTTATTGGTTTGGTTTTTTTTTTTTTTATTTTACTACAGTATTATTTGAAGTATTTGCTTCCATAAGAAGAAGCAGGCAGCATGTTAACAAAACATTTTGTGTGCATTTCTCCGAAGTTATAAGCTTTTGAAAAATTATTACCTTCAGTTTAGGTTGGTCAGATTATTTTACAAGGTCCCTGGGAAGAGATGAGCACATAACTTTTCTCATATCTTGAGGAAAGCTTATACAAACTTAGATACAGAGCCATTATATACTCTTTCTAATCTGCCTGTGTTGTGACAAATGTTTCTTAGTAATAGCTGTTAAATAGTGTATTTTTTAAACCTTTAAACAGATGCTACCAAAAATTGATATAAACCACTAGTATGGACTTCAGTTTTACAATAAATGATGTGTTTAAGAGGACAAGTGTGGGCGGACTTAGGTGATGAGATGGGGGAAGGGACTATGTGGAAAGACTGCTAAGAAGGACTGAACAAATAAATGGCACAAAATGGATATGAGGTAGTGAGCTGCAAAATATTCTCCTATTTTTGAAAATCTTAGATGACTAATTGTCAACCGTGCCATATGTAAGTAATGTGGGCTTCCAAACTTGTGGCAATTAAAACTGCTTAGCATCCCACTCCAGCCCTGTGTTATATTCTGTGTACAAGTCAGTACTGAAGACTAATCTCTTATGGCATTAATCATCTCATGAGGAGAGACGGAATAAATCACAGTAGCCCTTCCTCTCTTCACTCATGAAGATAAATGCCATAACACGATGGCTGATCTTCGTTATGACACTAACCATTATATATTTAACAGAGATAGCAAAATCTCCCTGACAGCTAACAAAAGAATTCTCTCTTTACACATTCTTTGAGAAGGCTGTATTTCTTTAGTTCAAAAACATGACTTATCATATCTATTCTCAGAGCAATTTAGGCAGTAGATCTGGATTGTGCCAGTGATCTGTACTCTGTACATAATGATGTCATGATTCAGACTAATAAAGCCTGATGTGAAATAATTGTGCAGGGTTTGGAAGGAAAAAAGGTACATAACATGCAAGAACTCGTAGCTCTGCTCTTTCCTATTGTCTGTTCCAACAAGAAGGACTAGCTCTCCTATTTAAAATAAAGAACACTTCTCCCTCCCCCCAAAAACTCCAAAACTAAGCCATTGGTTTTGGATCAAAATTTTTAGTTTTGTGGAAATTTTGGTTTTCCGTTTCCATTTTGTGGAAATTCTGGTTTTCCATTTTCTCTCAGTACTTGAACAGGTGGACTCAGGGAACTTAAAGAACTGAAAGTGGCTTTCTGTTCTGTTTTTTTTACTTGCTGTACACCTCTCAGGAATTTAATTCTGTGTTTTGTGTATTAGACACATTGTGGTCTTTCCTTCTGGGATATAATTATTAAGAAAGATTCTTAGTTATGTTCTGCATTTCCTTTTGCTTATTGTTTTGAAGGGTGTATCATCCCGTGAATGAGGAACAGTCCAGACTAATGAGTTCTGAAGTTTATGGACTTCCCTTCTGACGTTAAGAGGATCAGTGTGACTTACCCTGGTCGTTCACCAAAACATCAAAATGTGCTGTAAATTTAATGAGCTAGTTTCTTAACTAGCTTATCCTTCCTTAAAACGGAAGGATAATTTTTATGGTTTTATGTTTGCTGTCATTAAACATACTCTATAAACATAAATATATTAATGGTGCATCAATAGAATCAATGTCAGTTGCATTGTTAAACTTCTTTTTCTAGTGGGTCAGTTTTACCTGGATGAAGTGCTTAAAATGGTTAAAACTAATATGTAAGAATATTTATGTAGAGTGCATAGTTTAAAATATTTTGTTTTCTATTTTCTCTTCTGTTTTCTTTTTTCCTGTTTTCTTTTTCGCCTTCCAGAAGTCTTAGGTCTGTATCTTTAGGACACTGTCAAACAAGATAAGCTCTGATAGTAAAGCAATGGCAAGAAAATCAGCACAACTGTCACCTCCTGTTAAATTTGGTGCATTCGGAGAGTAGCCAGTAGGAATTTTATTTCTCGCATTAAAAGTAACCCTTACATATTACGCTTGCCTGAGGAAAATAAACGATGAAAGCTTCTGAAACAAACATATATTCATTCTCTCTGTTGATTTTTCTGTAGAGTTTTGCTCTTTCTAATAATTTTTTTTAATTTATCCTACTATGCTGAAACGTAAGTTATACAGCAAACCTTTCAGTGCCTCAGAAAAAAAAAATCAGCATCATCTTCCAATAGAGAGGACAGCGTATATGGAAAAAATGTGTTTGAGGTTTGATGTTTCTTAGGTTTTTAGGGGTGTTTTGTTCCTTTAGTAGTGATGAATGTATTCACACTGATGGTAGTTCTTTCCTCTGTTATCTGTAATGTAAAGGCAGCTGACAGGGCACTGGTATCCATTCAGCTCCATTGCTTCCAGTCACCTAAGCAAGGTGTCTCTTCATTTTGTACCAAGTAGGTGCCAAAGGGGAATTTTTATCCCTGCCACAATTACAGGCATTTCAGGAAAGTGGCCTGTGTCATTATTGAATGAATACAGATTTCAGTAATGGTTTTGGATGCCAGAGCTTTTCTTTTGCTTCTTGTCCCTTCTCTGAAATAATGATTTGTAGTTTTAAAAGCTTTGGCCCAAGTTTTTCAGCTGGTTCAGCACTGGTGAAACTTCTACTCTAAACTAAGTAGGCAAGAGAATATGGTCCACAAGCCAGAGGAGGTTTGCATCACAATTTTTCCTGTCAGCACCTAACAGCTACAGTGTGCTGCCAGCAAGGTGCCAGTGCTGACTATCTGGACAGCACTTGTGTGCCTGTGTGCAGGTTTTGGGAGACCCATGGCATGAGCTGCATCTGTATGAATGTGCTCATGTTTGAAGGGGTAGAGGACGTAGGAGTATCCTGTAGGCCTGTACTGTGGTAAGGACTAGGGATGAAAGGTATTTTGGTAGGGATGTGGGAAGGTGGGATTTAGGGGTATTGCAACACCTCAGAAGACGAGTGTCACTTTGAGAGTAGGGAAAGGCTGGGCAGAGTGAGAGGCAATGGAGTATTGCTGTAGAAAACAAGGAAAGGTGTGGCTTGCATGGCAAAACAGAAGTCTGGACTTTGCTGTCAGAACTGAGCAGTCATTCTGGGAATCTGGGTGCTCCGTTGGCTTGAACTGAAATCATTGTTAGTAATCCTGCTGCTGACAGTGGAACCCATACTGGGGTAGCAAATTTGACACCATGCCCACTGGGGTATCTTTGATCCTGATCTTAGAAATCTGATAGGATTCTGTGTGCTCACTAGGTTTATCCTGTTACAGTCACAGAGGTGTTTATGATCTGTCCTGACTGAGCCTTTAAGTGAAAGTTCCTGGTTGCTTGGACAGGCTGATTGCATTAATAAAGAGAGAAATATAAGGTTTCCATTTTTTTCAGTATATTAGACTAGATCAATAAGTTATTATGTCAGTTGTTTAGAGCTAAAAACTTTACCCTGCATTTTCTGTTGTGATGTATGAGGCCACTAGGAATGGCAGGATGTCACTGCTGTTAAGGCTTGTGCCTTTTAAAGGAATAGCCCAATTGTATCTTAATTTTAACTGAACTGTAATCCAATTTCTTTTGAATTCAAAATGTCAAGTGTACAGTTTATCTGGAATTTCCAAAGCTGCCTTTATATCCATTTGAAATATGACATTATAAATAAATTTTGGAGAGAACAATAAAAGTTTCAGGCGTCTTAGAACAAGCCTCAAATGATCCGGTTAAAGCAATGACGTGAACAAAGAAACTGTTCAGTTTCTTTCTTGCCCTTTTCTTTCATTCAGTACTTTAGGAGATGATGATAATGCCTTATGTATCTGGCAGGTTAGCAAAGCTAGATGGTTTCAGACCAACTCGCAAACAAATTCTATAGCAGAAATGCTCTTGCAGGGAACACTTGCCCAGTTGTTCCCTATAGTTCACGCTAAAGGAACAGTAAAGTGCTTTTCACTGAAAGAGAGCTGGGGAAAACGACTTTATGAGTGTGCTTAGACCATTTGAGCTCTATTGGTCAGTAGCATTACCTCCGAACCTAAAAAAAGTGTGGACTAGCAAGATGGTAAGACTTAATATATTTCATCATGTTATGGTATTTTCTATGTGTTGCTTTGTTATTCATTTGATGCCTTTGTTCCTTTCCTTGCTTGTTGTTTCTTTTCTTGCTTATCTGTAGTGTCCTGTGAATTACAAAGACAAATTCATAATATGGAGCATACTGAGAGCACATATCTTAGGAAATACACCTTCTTTTACTTAGATCTTATAATTTCCTTATTGTAATTGCAACTGCCCAAAGACAAAAGTCCTACCAGGAGAATTATTACTCCTGTTTCAAATTCTTTTAATATTTTAGTACCTGGAAACTACTCTTTACCTTTCTCTTGATCACTATCATCAAGAGTTCTGTGAATACCTCTATGAGAACTTGTGTTAAAATAGGTCATAGTTCATTTACCGTTATCATCCCTCTTTTTTGTGTATCATGTACCCTTTCTTTGCAGTTTTTGCCTCTTCGTCCATCTCTGTGCAGTTCCTTTCTTCCCTCACTGTGTACCCTCCCCTCCTCTCCAAACCATTTACCCATCTTTCTTCACACAAAGGGCTTTGAACTTTTACCAAGCTGCTGATAATTCCCCAATGACTAAAGCTGTTAATCAAAAATGAACACAAAAGATTTGAGTGGGGCATTTCCCACAATAGAAGTCAGTCCTCCTGTTAACCTCACATAAGCAGCTGTAGAAGACAATGCTGGATTTTTTCCAGGATACTGTTATTTCTTGTACCCTGTTTGATACTCCATCTTGCAATTCATTTGTTTAGTAATGGGTGGCTAGAAAATAATTTATATTTTCTGCTTAGGAGAAAGAAAGTTTTTGGGGGGTTTTGTTTGGTGGTTTTGTTTGCTTGTTTGTTTGGTTGGTTTTTTTTGTTCTTTTATTCACCCTGCTGTCTTTAGGCAGTAAAGATTCTGTTGTGTAGTTCAGCCTGACTTGTATGTTAGCTGATGAGTAGGAGCACTGGGAATAACTGTACTGTTCCTCTTTCTCCTCCTCCTCAGTTTTTTAAAATAATGTTCTAAGGAGAATTGCTTTAGTTTGTGACTAGTGGCTCAGCCTATTATGATAAAATGGTCCTGATTTTTGTCAGCTACCTGACCTTCAGATCCCTGCCAGCAGCATCCAGAAATGGAAGAAGCTCTGGCTGGTTTCAGACTGTCTGGTCACACAATCAGCAGCATCAAGCCCACTAGGCTGATCTGCCCACTGCTTTTGGACTACAACGCAGTGTCAGAACACACTTGGTTCTCATTTAGAAGAATTATTTTCTGTCAGTGTGATAACTGATAGCTGCAGGCAAAGCTTCCCACTTTCTGCAGGAATGTTTATGGGGGGCAGGAGGGCCAACTCTCTGGTTTGCCTTTCTTCACTTTGTCCCTCTGCTGTGTTCCCTTCAGTGTCTGAAATGCAAATGATTGAGCAGATCTGATTCAGGTAGTCAAAAACATCTGTGTATATAAATTAAACTAATAATCCCATCAATTACATAGAAGTTCTCTTCCGATTTTGTAGGCAAGCTGAACATTCAGGATTTCTGTCTTATGCAAAGCTGAGTCTTGACTCTGCACTAGAGTCTTCCTGTTAACAGTTCACTGGAAAGTGTTTTTCCCTGGTGTGGCAACTGATTTTTTCTGAGTAGTTGTCAACATAGAGATGATGATAGATGTCCTGGTGAGAAAAGGAATTTGTATTTCTTCTTGTCCCATATTACTGACATGACTTTTCCAATGAAACTGGGAATACATGTGTTTGTGGCATCTGTGTGAGTATTTAATATCTCTGAAGCTGTGAGTTGCTATCTGTAGGTGACACAAATACAACAATTTGTCAGGCTGCTGCCGTTTGTTGGGAGGTTTGATTTCCACTGTGCTTGGTAGGATCTGAACCTTCTTCTCTTTGAGCTGTTAAACAGGGTTTGAATGAACACCAAGAATGTGCTCTGTGCAGAGACTACTTGTGTTCTCTTTCCGATTGTCCTGATGGGTATCACGTTATTTGTCCCAGTTATTTAGCAGCTGTCCCTTTTTAAGGCTGTGGTTGAATGGCAGGAATAAGTAGAGCATATTTGATCCGCCCTGATAGGGGTTGCAGTCAGTGCAAACCATTCTCCTGCCATTGTCCTTCATAACAAAATATATTGAAACAGTCATTTTCTTCATGACAGTACTTTGGCGTGCTTTAATTTCAGCATTATTAGTCACTGCCCATATATGATATGAGTGTTGGTGGATGGAGTGGGAGGAAGAAGAAAGATATTTAAAACAAATTAGGGTTTCCTCCCCTGATGTGCATTACTGTGTCTGACCAAGAAGCCTATGACTTAACTATGCCTTCTGCGTTTCAGTGTGTTGTTTGCCTTAAGGCACAGTTAGTTATTCAGTTTGAATTTCTAATATTATTTTTAAAAGTCATAGAAATGCAAAAGGAATTGGAGGCGTTTAGCAGTGTTAGCGGTGAGATACAGAAGCAAGAGATACTAGTGTAATTATCAGTTCAGTGTATTCATTAGTTCACAGAATCTTAAATAATATTCTGATGCTATTTTCCATAACTCAGGGAGGAAAACTGTATTATCATTGAAAGGTTTTTACAAGTAATTATTTTTATTTTCTTACTGTGATAAATGATTAGGGTAAAACTGGGGGGGAGGAACAACGATGAGGATGGACAGCATGGTGGGAGCGACAGAAAAAACCCATCCTTATGAAGGTTGTCTGCTAATTAATCTTCGTTATGATAAGGAAAACTTAATCGTGTACATAATAACAGGATTTTCAACTTCAGCAGTGTTTGAATCAGAGAATTAATGCTTTTCAGTTAGGGTATGAACAGTTCTTTAAATAACAGGGTTTAAAGGGTTAGATGAACAGAACTAAATTCATGGGGTATATGAACTGCAGCCCACGCTACACGTCCAGTGTAAGGCAAATCCACACAATGGGCAATTGTTTACTCCAGCACTTTCAGCCTGTCTGACATAGTCTGCATTTCAATTTGTCATTATACCCTGAATGTGTTCACTTCATACTGTGGTATTTGAAATCTGCCCTGTGGGTTTCATTAAACTTTCTGTAGTGGTGTTATGCATCCTACTTGTTGGTTTCATTGTTGTTTGGTGAAGATGATCTTCCATATCAGTATGTCTGGCCATTGTTTCCACTGCCAGTTCAGTGCAGCTTCCTCAGCACAAACTGCTCTCCCTTCTCCCATTGTCCAGGACAGGGTGACTTCTGATGTTTGCATAGCTTTATTGTTTCTTTCCCATTGTTGTTGAACTCTCGTGGTAAATACTTGGCACTTTTACTGACTTTATAGAGTAGGATGTGATGTCGTAGAGAAGGGGACAGGGCTACCCAAATTTTCTCAATTGCAGGGAGGAGCTGCCCAGGTGTGCTGAGGGGCCTGTACTCAGGAAGAGAAACAGGGAATCCTCCACAGTGAGTAACCCCACTTTCAAGTGCACAAAGTTTCCTTCATAGCCGTGTCCAGTACAGTGTAGTACCCTCTCCTGTCCTTTCCAGTTTTCCCTCTGGAATGTTCCCAGTTTAGTTCTCCTCTTTTCCCTTTATTTTGTTGTATTCTCATTTTACCTTGTACTTTGTCTTCTCTCTGAAGGTTAAAGTTTCCATTTTTGTCTCTTCACACCATTAATCTTTTCTCATCCTACTCTTAATCTTTATACACATTGTCATTTTTCCAATGTGTCATTGTTGTTCTGTCACTAATACATCATATCATTTCTCTTCCCTTGTGTGCAGTGGCCCTTTTCCCAGCCCTGTGCAGTTTCTTCTGTCCTTACTCATTGCTGTACTTTTACTCTTTCCAACCCTCTCTTCTTTCTCCTTTCAAATCACCTTTCAGTTTTCCTTTCCTGATGGGTCCCTTTTGAATCTTGCCTATTGATGTACATGAGATAAGCTCAGTTCAGCTCCCAGACCTTGCTAGTGCAGCTTTCACCTATATGTTTCCCTTTGTGGAACTGAAAGATAAAGGATGCAAAGCTCATCTCTAACAAAGAATTGAAGGATTTGGTAAGCTGCGTTTTGGCTGTGAAAGAGAACAGGCAGGAAATCAGAATGGTAAAATGGCAGAAAAGGGCTGAGCTGGTCAAGCTGTAGTGAGTAGGCTGTCTTTGGCTTTAGGTGAGCTGCTGAATTACAGCCCTGGCCAGCACCCTTCAGTTTGACTTGTGTGATATGATGTGGTGGTGTGTCTAGTTCCTAGTGGGCAGGTATCCACATAGTAGTAGCTACTTTCACAGCTGCCATTATTTGGTGACTGCTAGGGAGAAGCTCAGGATCATTTGAATCAGACCAAACTGATTTCATATTTACGGGGGTAGAAATATAAGTTCTGGCTGAGATATGTTGGCAAGATGCTCTGGGAAGCTTGATTGCTGTGGCCTGTGCCGCACCTTTTACTTCTGATTGAAGGGTTTCATTTTCCAGGGCTATCAGTCTGGCATTTTACATGAGCAAAAGAGTGGCTGTTTGTTTAACAGCATAAAACTGATGGGGACTAAAAGGAAGTAGAAAATCAGAAAAATCCTTACAAGATGGTTCTATCTGTAAAGAGGACTGAGTTACTTTGGGCTCAATTGGAAAAGGCAAAGGAGTGGAAAACTGAGCTGAACTGGAAAAATGTACTGCACTCTGTCATGTAGCATCTTGTGTGCTGTGACTGTTCTGACTGCTTCATTTTTCATTGTTTTTAGAATAAAAAAGCATTTTAAAATTGAAATCCCACTGTGTCAATTCTTACAGTAGCTCCTGGTCTACAAATGGAAGGTTTTAGCCAATTTTTTTCTGAGGTCGTGACAAAGCTAAGTGTAGAATAGTCAAATGACCTCAAAGAATTCTCAAGTAATAAAAATCAGAGAAAGTGCTAGTGGGTTTTTTTTGGGTTTTTTTCCTCTTTGGCTCTGTGTTTTATGTTTTTCCCCTCATGCCTGAAAGAAAATCTGTTGCTGTGTCATAAAACCAGTTGCGTATTCCAACTGTTTTATTTGTAACCTGGTAAGAGTTTTCCCAGGCAGATGTGGCAGACGATGTGCAGAAGCAGCAAGTATATCTTTTTCTTGCTACAGTTTCCTGGCTTGTACCTGGCCTTCCAACAGACAGAGGACTCCAGTCTCAACACTATTGTTCCCTGCCTTTCACAAATGACTGCATAAAAACTGCATGATCACATAACCTTTCAGATTCACAGGACAGCTGTGTCTTGTCACTTACACATTTATTATTTCTTTTTAGGCATTGGAAAAGTACCCCAACTCACCAATGACTGCAAAACAAATACTGGAAGTCATTCAGAAAGAAGGGTTAAAAGAAACAAGGTCAGTGTTTATATATTCTGTATTTTTGCTATTTCTATGAAAACGATCTATGAATGGTATATAATCTTTACAAAACTTAAAAGTGCTGACTGAATTGATCTCCAGTATCAGAGTGGGAAATACAGCAGATGGGTTTTGATTGTTAGGTCAAGACTATTAAAAGGGTTAGTGACTGGCTTAACTTCGTATCTTCCCAAAGGAGTCTGTGGGCCTGCTCCAGTCCAGTAGCCTTTGTTTAGAAAGACAGTGTGATCTGCTCAAACAGCCCAGTGCTATGTCTCATTTTTGCTTAAGGACTGAAGCTCGACAGCTGGGTTGCCTCTGCCACTGTGTACATAGAGAAAGTGCAGGATGACGCTTGGTGCACTTCTCCCTTGAGTTTATGGTCTGGCACTTAAACCACTGTTAGGACATGTTGGTGTTGCCTGTGGTAACAGAGACTGTGCTGATGAAGAACTGGGATGGAAGGAGAGCAGGGTTTGGACACTAGTTTGTCTGCAGAGCATGGATATGGTAACTGATACAGCAACTCAGCTGCAGGCTTGCTTAATAACAGCGTACTTTGGGTGTAGATTCAAGCGATGATAGTTAGGCTTTTAGAGGATAGATAGGTTATCCAGAGACTGTGGAAATCAATCATCTGTTTTCCATTGCTGCCTGGTTCAGATGTACGTGCAGCTTTTTGTTCTCAAAGGTGACTGTCTACTTGCTAGGTGCTCTAGTGACCTGCAAGTGGCAACTTGGGCAGGAAGTGAAAAGAAGGAAAAATTGGTTGGCTGGTGGGGGTCTCCTACAAGATGGACTTGCCTCTTCTCCAAATATTATAGTAAAATTTTTCTACTTTGATAAATTGTTTTAATACTTGTTGCTGTCTCAGAGCACAGGGAGACGTGCTTTTATTTTAATTATATTTTTCTAGTGTGGAACCTAATGTTCAGAACAAGAGAACTTCAAAGTCCGTGTAAAGGTGAACCAGAAGTAACCACGGGACGTATTTTTACTGAATTCTGTGTTCCTAGGAAACAGATCAGAATACAATCTGCATGATTGTTTGCACAGCATAACCATGCACTTCTTTGTTGGTAGCCTCATAACATGCTCATAATAGCTGTATTTTGATAAAATTGCAAAAGAGATGATATGCAAAGTGAAATTGAATTTGCTACCTTTTACAGATTTAAAGTGCTTTAGTTCCTGTCAAGAAATTGCTTTGAGTATATTTGGCAATGATTTCAAGGAAGCAAGGGGATGAAAACTTTTGAAAATTAATGTCCAAACATGCATGATTTGCATGCAACAGCAACAAAATGCAAAAAACCACAGTTTTGAAAATCTGTTCTATTAAGATACTGTTTCTCACAGCAGTGAATGGATTGCTTTCTTTTTATGTCTTGTGATATGAGACAATTGCATGGGAGGGGCTCAAATGCCTGATAATAGCATTTCTTTGTAATTCTAAAATGTTCTTGTTTTTGTGATCAGTGCATGAATAAAATTTTGAGTGGAAAACCTATGGGAGGGAGCAAAGGCAATGTGTTATATTTTAAATATAGAAAAAGTCAAAGCCCTTTTTAATTGCTGCAGAATGAATAGTAAGAGAAAGATTCCTTTAAAGAGGTTCCAAACTAGATGATCTTTCATTTTGTCGATTACTAAGAAACTGAGAATTGCAGAGAAATAGGAAAGAAATTCAGATTCGTTCTGATTTTTATTCATGGTACATGCAGGTACATGTGACAGTGTAGTAGATTGCAGGATGCTATATGCGGTCATGAGTTCTGAAAAACTGAGAAGGAAAAAATTCAATGTTCCTTATACTTGAAATATTTTCTTCCTAAACTCCTGAGCCTAAAAATTGTAAATTCGGCAATTGTAAAATGAAAAAATGTTCATTCTGTATTGATTTTTAAGTATTTGAATTTTCATTTAACTTCTGATTTAATGTAAAAGTTGTGTTTCTGCTGCATTTTAATATTGATTAGGGAAAAACTTTCAGAGTTGTCTGAGTGCCTAACACATAGTAGGAGCCAATAAGGTGTTTGACTTCATACACAGATTTGTTGATGGGGCCTCAGCGTGTAAGGAATGTTTGGTTTTCACAGTACTTGAATTTAGAGTCTGCTGTTCGCTTCAGCCAGCTCTGCAATTTCTTTCAGTACCTTTCTGCCAGTTGGTTCCTTTGCCATTACTAAAGATGGTCTTTCCTGGTCTCTCTGCTGCAGCCAGCTAAGACGAGCAAGGGATGTAAATTTATGATGTGCAGTCACCTGGCCATAAGCAGTGGAATGGCACTAGCATAGTTTATTCTGTATTGATTTGTGTATTCTTCCAAGTCTGAACTTGTGCCAGGAATATGGTACTACTCTAGTACACTTTACTTATTCCTTTATACTGATTATCATTGTCAGTAGAAACTTGGCAATTCTACGTTAAGTTCTTAAAAAACTCTCCTCTCTACTCTTCCACTTAGAGATGAATGAGGTTAATTGGCTTAGTCGTTTTTCATATATGTTGCAGCATTAATTAATCTAAAACTTTTTGCTGTGATAGTAAATCTGAAAGAATAATATATGATTTTCAGCTCTCATTGTCATTATGTGTGATCTTTAAAAAAGCACTGTCAGACTATTCAGCCTCTTTTTCTTTTTTTGCCATAAATACGTCAAGTTGCACATTTATTTTTGTATTACTCATGTAATTAAATACAAAAGGATTAAATTCCAAATTTGCAAAGCAGATATATGTTAGAAGAAAACCAACAACTCTACTGATATGTCCTGTGAGAGGGTATACACGCACCTAGTGTTTTATATCTTGGGGAAGGAAAAACTCATTTTTGTTTCTTAAATATATTTCCTGTTATGCTGGTTCATTGTAAAATGGTCAGCAGGCAGTTCTTCTGCTACCTAGAAGGAGTAAAAACTTTTAGGGATGTAGAAAATGTATGGCTTTCTTCTGTGGGTGGTGGGGAGGAGGGAGAAGTGTTTGCTTAACATTCGTGCCTGTGGTGATAGTGAACAGTGTCAGGCCAACAGACCTGGACACTGAAATCTCTTTACAAGGAAAATAGACAGCAGCTCACTTCAGTGCACAGTGCTCTGGATTTTCTGTCCTGAAAACGTTTCCCTGTCCTGCTGTAAATTTCTAGGCTCTCCACCTGCTGTCTATACACCCTAGCATGAGATTTTGCTGATTTTGCTAGTGTGACACAGACTACTAGTCAGAGTATGATCCATTCTTGCCTCAGTGCTCCTTTTCTGCTGTGCTGCTGCCTCACTAGTTGTTCTCCATCTTGCATTTCTTTTATTACTTATTCTTGTTAAGCTCTAAAATTTCTCTCACTGAATTGTATTTAGGTTTTCTGCAGACTGTTTCTCAAATTCAGTAGGATTGCTTTAACAATGTACTCTTGTCATCCAGCATGCATGCAGCTTTTCCAAGGTTTAGTGTCATCTGCTGATTAGAACTTGCTTTCTTTTGTAGCATTATATTTCTTTTTGCTTATGGAAGTCCATGGGAAACAGTGACCAAAAACTTGGTTTTGGGCTATACGATTATGACTATTAGGTTGGGCTATATGGTACTTACTGCTGCTTCTCTAGCTACAGGGTCTGCTGCTATGTCACAGAGAATATTTTGATAGATGTGAAGTAACTTGTTCTTGACAGGCCTATATATTACTCAACTTCTTATCTGCTAAATACTTCCAAATAATTTTTATTCCTTATTTTGGGGGAAAATAAATTCAGTTGCTGCATCTCCACTTCTTTGGACCTGTCTTTTTTCATTTTTTTTTTTAAAAGCTAATCTCTGAGCATTTTCCATTCTTTTGGAGTCACTGCTATCCTCTACAAATTCTCAAAAATTACTACTGATAATTCTGAGACTGATCCAGTCAGCTTTAATTACCTATGGCAAATTTCAGCACATTTAACTGATGTGAGAATACCTAATTTATTTAATTATCATCTAATCAATTTTCCCATGTTTGTTCCTGGTGTTGGTTTTAGCAGCTGTCTAATCATAGACATGTTTCTGATTAGGCATTAGCACTCCTGTGCTTTGAGTGTAAGTACTCAGTGCCAACCCCTTCTTGGAGAAGAGTAAGTCAGTTTCCTTTCTGCTGGTGTGCTTACACAAATTTCTTTGTGCATGTTGTGTGGGCGAGTTTGCTGAAGTTTAATTTCCTGAAGCCCTTTTTCTTCTTTTTGTGTTCTCCCTTGCTTTCCTAAAAATGAGGAATCATCCCTTCATGAATGCTCAGTGTTTTAGCTGCTTCTTCCCTATGGGTTCAAGTCAACCCAGTACAGTCCCAGAAACCTGCCAGATACTTTTCTGTCCCTATCTTTCTTTTCCCTTGGTTTTGTCCTTTTTTGTCATTCCCTGGAAACTGCCTGTAGAACCACCAGAAGTAACCTATCTGTTCCATTCTGTTTGGAGCACTGCACCTTTGTGAAGAATAGGATCAGTTGAAGACCGCTTAAGATTATCAGGGAGATAACAATAAGACAGAAGCTGGTATGAATTAGTTGTTTGGATAAAGGAAGAGAAGGTTGAGTACAGGCATAGTAAATCTTCAGCTACACAAAAGATAGGAAAAGAAGGAGGGAGTAAGTTATCCTGAATGTCTGTTACGGATGGAACAAGAAATAAGGCCTTTAAATTGTAGAAAGAGAAGATTCCAATTAGAAAGTACAAAGGTTTTTTTTTTTCGTAACAGGAATAATTAATTCCTTTCATGAGCTATGGAAGAGATGTTAGAGATTGGTAGGTCTCACCAAAACCCACTGTAGCAATGTGTCTGTCAGGAGTTACGTAGATTAGGTTGATCCTGCCTTGAACTAGGGGAATGAACTAGTATATCCCTTGATCCAGGTTTTTCTATGATTTTTTTAGAACAATATTCAGTACTTGGGCCATACACATTGTTTGAGTCCTAGGGGAGAATATCCAGCCAAACTCTGATAAATGTTTGATGCTAATAACCCTAGATTATGTCTTGGCTTTCTGTAGTTCCCTTTCTCCTTTGCTTGGTTAGGCTGGAAAATTGACTTGTCTGGATAAGATTAAAGCCAAAGATTCTCACTACAAGTTAAAAGCCAATAAACTTTCAAAATGGGACTAGCTGCTTAATTTCTTGGAGTACAACTTTAGCCCACAGCTATGCTAACTATTTGCGTTCCTCCTCCATGAGACTCAGGAGCGTGAACTCTGGAATGGGATAATTTCATAGTGTTTTGCTGTTCAGCTGGAGTAATTGCCTTCTGTATGGTCAACTAGCTTGCATTATTCTGTTCGTGTGATTCATAGAAGAGTTTTTAAAAAGCTGCTTTGTCTCACTCTGTTTTCCATTTTCCAGTAGGAGTCTTAAACTTCTTTCTCTTGATGTTTCTTTGTTGATCTTAATTTCAACTATGGGAATCAGAGCACCAGTCATATCTCCTCCTCTTCATCTGTTTTTTCCTCTGCATATTTTGCCTTTTGCTTTGCAAGACTAAGCTATTGATTTGTTGTTGTGACAGTAGTCTTTCAGAAGACTAAGAAGAGATGCTTGCCACTGGCGCTGGCAGTAGTGCTGTTTCTTCTGCACTCCACGGTGTTGATAATATTTATCATGAATGATATCATAACATATTAAGTCTTTTGAGCCTAGGAAAGCAGCAAAGTATGACCCAAATAAATCTCAAAGACACTCTTACTAGATTTACAGTCTTTGTGCAAAAACATGAAACTAGTGGGTTAGCTAGAATTAAACCCATTTTGAACTGTGGAGTGGAGTCATCAGTGGAATAAAACACAGGATCCATGCAGGGTCTGTCTTTAGCTTTGAAGTTAGAGGGGACTCCTGAAAATATTACCATCATTTGTGAATCCTTTGATCTTTTTGACAGTGTCTCTTTAAGCCTTTGCATACTTCATCCTTAGAGCTATTGACTTAAAAAAAAATCCCTTCTGAATGCTGCTGTTTCTGTAAATAGGCTAAATGAGCTGGCAACTGTCTTCTGTTGTTTATTGTTTTCAGGTTCCTTTTGTTATTGTGTGCATATAGACAGAGAATTTTTTACTTTCTTTCTCTGTAAAGTCATTCCAAGATGTCATTGCGATTCATAATTATTAAGTCACAGTTTTTATCTTTCACTTAGAAAAGAAAAAAAAACCAAACAAATGCCCTGCGATTACTAAAACCGCTTAAAAATTTAATTGAAAGAACCACAGTTCTTGTCTTAAGGCTATGGTTGCCAACGGAAGAGCACAGAGAGTTAGGAGGCTTCTGTGGTTGCATATGTCTGATAGAATTTATTTGGGAGCCTCTTCAGCTGAAGGGAGTGCATCGTTTTGTCTGAAGGTAGTTATTGCCTGCAATGGACTGAAACCAAGCCGTGATGGAAAGAGAGGGAGAAAGCTATTCAGATTCTTTTGCCTGGCATTATTAGGTTGATTTTCATGCTTCTACAGATGTGGCTTTTGGCTGTAGAGCAGTGAAAGAAGCAAACTTTCAGTACAACCTGTCTTTCTGCATAAATTCACTTCAGACATGCCTTTGAAATGCTGTTCTTCCCAGTGTACCAACAGACCACCTAATTTGGTAGGCAGTTCTGATAGCAGCAATTTGCCAGCTGAAAATCTCAGGCTTGCTCCTTCTTGCCTAGACATTCCCAGCATTGTTATGTGTGGTGCAGTTTAACCTGGTAAAAACCAGTGGGTTTCCTATAATGTATTCCAGGATTGGAACTGTAACTTGCATAATCACACCCCTGTCACCTCTGTAATAATTATTTCAGTTTTTGTTTGTGATGTAGCCCTAGAACAGCTAAGGTATTAACTCAAGCCTAAAGTCCGGGTTGTGAATTCTTGATTGCATATTGCTGCATAGTGATTACCCTACTGTTAAAAGCTTGCTTTTATCTGGACAGAAGTAATCCCACCTTTGTATTGATTTGGAAAACTGGTTTTGAGTGAGATGTAAAACAGATGTAAAATAATAAAACCTCAAATGAATAATAAAACCTCAGTGAATTGCAAAGACGAAGAATTTTTTAGTCATGGTGAATTTTCCATTGTGTATACCTATATAAGATATATTTCAATATAAGGCATTTAGCTACCTGGTATGTTTTTTGGTTTTTTTTGGTTTTTTTTTTTTTTTTTTTGCCTGAGCTACCATTATCTTAATTTTTTCTCCATATTTTAGTATTTTAGAAATTACCTGGAGAGTTGTATTTGTTTTAATGCTGTTCTTCTTTCCTTCACAGGACAGTGGAGTCTCTTTCTAGGGTCTTTAATAAACAGTCAAGTAAAATCAGTCTCCACATCAGTGGTTCTTATAAAGCTACCTTTATAATTAAGGTGTGAATTTGAGTTTCAGATGATAAATGGCATAGCTTAAATTGTAAGTACCTTTTGAGTATGACACAGAATACTTTGGAGGATATTGTTCTTACTGATAAGAGTATTAATTGAGCATATGTAAAAAGAGAGTGGAGACAGAAGCAAAGTAATATTTATCAAAGCTAAACATAGAGCTAGGTCCTTGGCTCCTCCACTCCCAATATCCCGTCCATTAAATTGGTGTTGCCTGTGCAGTATCTGCTAGTTCCCACCTATATGCAGTCCTGTGTCCCAGAAGTTTTCTGCAAGATAAATCTTCCTGCCTTCTCATACAAGGTCACCCACCCCATGGTCTCCAGTTACCCTGATCTGCTGTCATCCTTCTTCCCTTCTTTTGAGGACTCAAACTCGATTCCACATGCCTGAAATTTTCTCAAGTGTTACCTTGTAAACATCCCAGTATTTATTTGATATTCTGACTTGGGACTAGTCAAGCGCTCTTCCTTAGTTTGGTTCCAGGAGGAGTTATGAGAAAATAAAATAATTCCATTATTTTGCCATGTCTGGGACCTTCAACTGATGGTTTAGAAAAGTTCATATGGTTTCCTCTTTTGTACTTAGCCCTTGATTTGTCATCATGTTGAAGTTTGTTCCTGCATTCTTGGGTCAACTGAGATTTTATAACAGTCGATTCTCTTTTCTTTAAGATTAGTGTGTTGCTGTTACTTTTCCATATGCATTTTTGCCCATTTAGTGTGAGGACTTCAGTTTTCCATTTGGTACAATATTTCTCTGTATTTGGGTGCTAAAACATACATGTAACCGCCTTTCCACCTTTCATGTAAATGACAGGATATAGTCCTGCTTGATTTTTTTTTTTTTTAATTTTTTTAATTTTTTTCTTTTTTTTAAGATCTGCCATAGACCTTTTTTGCTTTCCATCTATTAGCAGTTCTGCAAAATACATCTGCAAAGATTGGGAAAACAGGAATCCAGTCTGTGTGACATGCTTGTCTCCTCGGTGCTGTTAAACTCTTTTTATTTTACTTGTGCTGTTTAGGTTTCTGCTCCTTCCACTCAAGCTTAATCTGTCTATATAAAGCTTTTTTTATTTGGTTGATGCTTTGCTGGTAAGGGAGAGTGCCTGTACGATTGTTAGATATTCAAGTTGTAATAGTTCAGAGGATATGTGAAAAATTTAAAAGTTTATCTTTTTTACCTGTGCTAGGAAAAATTATGATAGTTAGATTTTGTGATGTGATAAATGTTTCAAGTTCTAAAGATCTATATTGCAAGATTTTTTTATGTTTAAGTGCATCCAAGTCCTTCCTCCTTATCACAGCCCGATATTCTGAAATTAAGACCTCCATTAATGTAATGTTAAAGATGCTCCTTTTTTAATAGAGGTGGAAATCCAGCAACTTAAATGTAACAAATAATTGATAGTAGTGCAGATCTTAAAATATTTACTAGCTTTGTGCACTCATGACGCCACTTCCTGTTAAAGGTTGTTTTATTTTGAAGTAGGAGGAGGACATCAGCTGTGACTAGATAATGTAAATTTGTCAACAATTCCAGTGTTGCTTTTCATATTGTGGTGATTCCTTTATCAGTTTATTCTGATGTTTAATGGAAGAATCTAAGTTGTGTTGGCTTTTTCCTATGTTGTGTCTCTCAGTGTAGACTACTATGGAAAGAGACTGAAAAGCAACAATGTAGTTCAGGCTGATGAAAAGAGAAACCTTCTGCATTATAAATTGGTGTTACCAAAAGAGTGTATTGTGTCATGTCTGTCTTCCCACATCTCTCCTAGACAGTGTAACTACAATGTATGCTACAGATCTTTTTTCTTTAATGTTTCTGTATTTTGAAGAGTAATTCTACATTAAAAATAGTGTCTCTTTTTCAGAAAGAGAAATTAAATAAAGATATGCAAGAGACCTAAATACATTCAAAATAATCACATACTCTCTGAAGTTACATCAGGAAAGTTTCACCATATCTTCAATCCATCCTCCAAGCAGTGAAAGTTTTAGGGTTGGTTTATTTGTTTTGGAGTGGGGGTTTTGTTTGGTTTGGTAGTTATTTTGTTTTGTGTGTGTGTAGTATGTTTCCTATAATGTAGTGCACTAAGCCTCATTTAAAAAAAAAAAAATTACTGAAGAGATGCAGTTTTCCAGTATACAGACTGTTTTCTTGTCCTTTTATCTGAGGTCTGGCTGCAGTTCTATAAACATGACTATGTGAGAGGTAGGTAGATTAAATGCATTCTCTGATTTTACTGCCTTTATCAGATTGTTTTGCCAGCATCGCTTTTAGAGAAGCAAGGACATAGAAGAATATAGTTGTCCATGGTTGTCCAGACACAAAATTTTCAAAAGTATTTTATGGAAACTGAAAGTTGACAGAATGTGTTTTTCTTTCCATCATTGTCCTGAAATGAAGATCTACCATGTATTTACACTAAAGTAGAGAGGTAATAAACCAGTGGTTTTGAAATAGAAGTCAGAAGGAAGAGAGCTTAATGTCAGTGCAACTGATATAACTGATAGATACAACTGATGCTAGTTAGGGGCAAAATGTGAGATTCTTGCTGAGTAGCCAGTAACCTTGCTCAGCTCTCTTGTGCTTGGAAAAGGCAAGAATAATCTACGGTATTTACTTCACGTAGTAGTTGGACAAATGTGATTCAACACATAAGCCTGTCAGGAGCAGCCATATATATAAAAATTTCAAACACAGAAGGATACAGACACTTTAGCTAGAAGGAGTCACCTTTTGAATGTACACTCTGGTAAAATATGCTTAGGAAAAGGGTTTAATCTGCTGAAGGCTTAAAACCTGCAGTGAAAATTGAAGTCTGGCTGAGAACTTGAAGACATGCCTGCGTTTAATGGATTTGTGAGCTTTTGTTGCACCATACAAGTAACCTAAGAAGCTGCTTTTCCTTGCAGGTGTAAAATGAGTTACTCTAGGTTTCAACTTGCTGGTTGCTGATTGAGATTTATTTGTTGGGGTTGAATTTTTTTGGCAATTGTTTTTGTTCTGTGTATTTCTCTTTTGCATTGAAATGTTAGTATTTAAGCCTATTATTTATTACTGCTTTGAATTTCATTTATCCCACAGCTGACTTTTGTCTTTATTTATAAGCATTCTGTCCTAAGGGACATGCACAACATCCCACAAAACAGTATAATCTTCTTCATGCTATTTCTAGTATTCCATAGCAACTGAGGAGAAAAAAAGAGACTAAACTGAACACTACAACACAGGCAATTCATTACAGATTTTCCGCTTAGTATTCAGTAAATTGTCAAGTCCTTATTTTCATCATTAGCATATTTTTCACAGAGCAGAAGCATAGCCATTTCTGGCAGACTGAATTAAATCTGTTTTACTTGAATGTGAAAGCAGAAAACATTGTCAGGCTTTCTATGAAAGCACCATTTTCTAGTAGTAATTTATTTCTCTGGAACAGTTTGCTGTGGATGTCTTTATGTTTCTATAAAGATATGGGTGTGTATGTTTCAGTCTACCTGTAATTAAACCATTCCTTAGCCTGTAGGGGAAAAAACACAGAAAAATCTATAAGGTGGTTTGGTTTTTTTTTTTTGGCTATTCATATTGCATGAGCTGAGAAATTTACTAGTTTTCTTTTAGAGAGATTGATGGCTATGCACTGGCACATTTAATTTAAATTTTTGTAGTACATTTTTATAGAATCAAACCCCCAAAAAAGCCTCAGAATTTCAGTGTCTGAGGACAATGAAAAGTATCAGGCATAACTATTCAGAAAATTTCTTACATACATTAATTTCTTTTCTTTGTAAGGCTAGCTGATAGCAGTTCCATTTTATTTGAGTCTCATAGGTAGTCTTAAGTACTACGAAATTAAATTATGTGCATCCTTGTCATTTCAAAACAGAATTTAAAAAGTGCCTGAACATATTTTGCTTGCTTATGTACTGTCATGTGAAGTAAAAATGTGTTTTATTCAAGATCTGATTTTTCTTTCAGCAGTTTAGAAAGTTCTTGTCTTCTATTTGTAATCCCAATAAAGTCTGCATTTGTCTGCGAGTCTGTTTTATGATGGATGTATGCTAGAACCAGTAATTGTGTGGCTGACAAATATTTACAATATTAAAAGAGAACTGGGGACCAAAATGTATACCTCAAAGGAAAGTATAAATAAAAGAACTTAAAAACTGCATGTATGATACTTGTTTATGGGCTTGAGTGTGCAAATAACACCTCCAGAGACAAATTCACCACTGTACATGTACACATGCCCTTGTATGCATATAAATTGTAAATCACAAAATTATGATCAAATACATCCTTTGCTCAGTTATTCCAAGAGCTGAGTATGGGAGCTCAAACGATCCTCAAGAACTGTTTTGCTGTTTGCCCTCAATAGCTAAAAGAGGACAAATTGATTTCTCCCTCATTTCCTTTGGTTTTCATTGTATTTGTAATATGAGGAAAGGAAAATGGGTTCTAGCAGCTCTTTTCAGTAAGTGCTATCTCCCAGCAAGAAAAAAAACAAGTGCACATAGCTGAGTCACCCTATTTAGGATCTTGCAGCATCCACAGCTACTGCAATGTTTCAATAAGCTTGCTTAAGATACCTTTATTTGCTCTCAGAATCCATGAAGATACACCATTTAGAGATTCACTGGTGTGCCTTTATATTTAATTAGCTAATAAAACAAGTGTGGGATCCAGACAACTATTCTCTCTTGCAAATGGCCCTTAATACTTTCTAGTCCATCCTTTTTTTTTTTTTGTGTTACCAAGACACCTGGAGTTTTTCTTTCTGGGATTGCTCAATATTTTACATTACCATTATCAAACATGAAATCCTTGTGTAAAAAATAACATGTGTCCTCTACAACCATCACAAAGGAAAAAAAACCTATGACCCATAAGTGACAGCAAGGAACTTTTTGAGAAGATACCTTAAAGAATATATGACAAGCAAGAAGTTGTTGTTTGGCTTTTATTTGTTACTTTGTTTTGTTAAAGACTGCTTGCATTCTATCAGGGAATCTTTCCTTAGCCAGTGAAAATTCAACAGTTTCAAAGTATATTTGTACTCCTGTCTGTCCCCTTTGTCCAAAGCCAACATTATTAAACCCAGTCCAACCATTGACCTTTCTCTGTTTGTAGTGGCAGCCTAATGATATAAATGTAAACTATTGCATCAAAATATTATTCAGTCAAATAATACACTGAACTATATAAAGTAGTGTTGGTACAAGATTATTTGTGCCCAAGATACAATCCAGGAATTATGACATGATTGGTACTGTTGGTACTGTGAATTAATTTCATATTCTACTTCTCATTCATTTTTTATTGAGAACAGAAAGCAATTTGGGGTTAAGACTGATTTTTTTTGTGATCCACATTATTTTTAGTTTCTTTGTCATGTGTGGCTCAGGTCCTTCATTCAAAGGCACTTTAATAAGGACTTCAGCAGGCTTCCTTTCAGGTGGAATGATGTGGCTATCAAAAATGACCAGTCTGAAACTTTTATTTTTGTTACCAATGCTGTATTTTCACAAAATATTTGATGGTTTCTTTTGTATAATTTGAAAACATTGTATGTGACATTTTGAAATTAGATTGACTTCTAATTATAAGTTAAGTAGAAACTTAAGTGTCCCAGTTCCAGACTTAAGGAGCTGTCTTAAGTCAAAGAAGAAAAAGGAGATCTGCTAATAGACTAATTTGCAACAGCTGGAGTAAGCTAAACACAAAAATAAAAGTATCTGCTTGGTCCTTTGAGGGAAGGAAAAGAAGTTTTACTGTGCTGTTTTGCCAAGTTAAACTCCCTTACGTACAGCAAGTATAACTTAAACATTTCACATCAATGCAAATATTTTAATTTGACACAATACAATAAATCATACGTTGCTGTATTTTTAAAGGTACAGGGTAAACTCTGATTGCCCATTCTGTATTTATTTTCAGGCTTTTCATATGGGCAAGGGCTCTTAACAACAATACTTTATGCACATAATTGGCACGTATTAGTCAGCAAAGTTGTAGTAGTTACATTTATTTTAATATTTAGGGTGAAAGTATGGTCTTGCTTGTACAACTGTTTTTCTAGGAATAAGTATTACTAGAAAACAATAATTTGCTTCAGATCTAATTTTATTCGTGATTACTCCCAGCTTCCTTATTCTTTGTATCAGTTTGATTTTTCTGCCTGTTTTGGTGATTGAGTAAAACATTCTCAAGTTCTGAATGACTCTTTAAGTACAAGAATAATGAGAAAAATCTTCTGTAAGGAAAGGAATGATTCTTTTTATTCATTCATTCTCTCTCATTATATGAGAGACTGTAGAATTTATTTTTTTTCAATTGACTGTGAATTGAAGATGTAGAAATAGATTGGTTTTTTATGTCCTAGCATTCTCTTTTTGGATTGGTTGCAATGTTTAGGATGTTAAAAATAAGCATGTGGCTTCTTCATAATTGTACCAGAATTTGACATTTAGTTTCAAAATTCTGAATTCCTTCAGTTAGAAGTTATGTCCTAATTGAAAACTGGAGAGGAGGAACAAAGAAACTGTGCAGATTTTCCTGAACTTTGGTGAATGAGAAGGAATAAGATATGGTGCACTTTCTTTGATTTTGAACAGAAATGGACAAAACTAAAATTAAATTTACGGATTTCAGTTGTTCTTGCTTCATAAAAAGGTTTAGTATCATTTTATACTGCTTTAAAAGAAATATGATCCTTTTATCAGAATAGGAAGTTGTAGGATGAAGGTGGGGAGGGCAGGAGAGAAAGAGAGAAGACACTGGGAGAAGAATAAGGAAGAGAGAAGAGATAGGAAGCAAAGACAGAAGATGGAAAAGTAGAAGGATAAAGGAGAGAGGAAAGGGAAATAAAACAGACAATGAGGATGTGTTCATGACAATGCTCTGGCAGTGTGCGGCTGCAGGGCCAGACACAGCCTTGTGGCTGAGATAGTGGTGCCTCTGGAGTAACATATTGAAGAAAATGCAAAACCAGCACTCAGGCAGAAGAGGAGAGTGAAAAAGAGAGTGTGGAACAGTGGTGTGAACACCAAGGCCAGAGTAGAAGGAGGAGGGAAGGAGGCACTCTGGGCACCACAGCAGAGGATCCCTTGCAGGCTGTGGAGGGCCGCAGCAGGGCAGATATCTGCACTGCAGCCAGTGGAGGACACCACGCTGGGACATTTGGATATTTCCTGAAGGAGATGTTGCCCACAGAGAGCGCAGGCTGGAGCAGACAAAAACTGTGAGGAGGAAGCAGTGGCGGAGAGGGGCAGTTGTGGACTGACTGTAACCCCCATGCTTCGGCACCACTCAGTGTGGGAAATGTGGAGGAACTGGGAATGAAGGAGGAAAATTGACCCTGGAAGGGGAAAGCTGTTGTTTTAATTTTTTTTTGGTCTTTATTTCTCTCTACCCGAATCTTTTTTAATTGGCAATAAGTATATTTTCATCAAGTCGACTCTGTTTTGTCTCTTGCTGTAACTTGTAAGCAATCTTAACAAGTTTTTCATCCCCTCTTTTCCCTGTTTCCTGTTGGGGAGGGGGAGGGAAAGGCTGGGTGGGCATTTGGCTGCTGGCCAAGGCAAACCCAGCACAAGAGGAAAGAAAGGAAAAGCAAGGGAGAAAAAGAGGGGAACAAATAAGGTAAAGAGAAGAGAAAGGAAAAGAATAAAGATAGAAGGAAAAAAGTAAAGGAGAAGGAAGAGAGAAGTAAAAAAGAAGAAAAATAAAACTGGGAAAAGAGAAAATAAGAAAGAAAAGATGAAAGAATAAAAAGAATAGAGGAAAGGAAGAAAGAAAGGGCTAGGAAAAAAATACAGGAGAAGAGAAAACAATGAAAAGTAAGAAAAAAGAAAACAGGGAACGTAGAAGAAGAAGAGGAGAACAGAGGAGGGAGAGAAGATGAAAAGAAGAGAGAAATTAAAGGGGAAAGAAAAAGACGTGCAGTGGGAGAGAGAAAAGGAGAGTAAAAGAGAGGAAGAGAAATAAAGAGAAGATTGAGAAGAGAAAGATAAGGGAAAGAACTGGAGAAAAGGAGACAGTAAAGAAAATAAGAGAAAAAAATAATGAAAAGGAAGCAAGTCGAAGCAAGTTCACTGTGGTTGAGGAATCTGTAGCTGAATGCTGTTAGCAGCAAAGTAAAAAATTTTAACTGACAGAAAGAAGCTTGTATGTGGTAACCAAGACCCTGGAAATTACTTTCCGTCAAGTAAAAGTGGTAAAATACCTATTTTAAAATAACTCAGCTTTGGTTTCAGCATTGCAATTCAATGAATATATACATTATTTCCAGGTAAAAATTTCCAAAGAAATTGTAATAAGCATTAAGAACTTTCTTACTGATTTGGACTGATTACTTAACTGGGTGGGTGGGTGGGTGGGTGCGTGGTGTGGCTGAAATGGCATAGCAAACTCTGGCAGGCCAGCATGTTGGCATGCATCAGTTTTTAAGAAGGGGCAAAGTTACTGAGCCAGTTTAGATGGGATAACTGAGTAGGTTTTTGATAGTAAAAAAGAAAAAAAAATCAGTTTAAATTCAGCATAGCTATTTACTTTCATGCTGTTGTTTCTATCAGGAAGAAATATTGTTTAATAAAGTAATGTCATATTACAGCCTGGTAGCTCAAGATTCACTAACAGATTAAAGATTTCGAGATTTCTGATATGAAAAAATAAATCCATAATTCTCATAAAATATAAAGAATAGTTTTAAATTATGTAGTACTTAGTGAAGTTCTCTATATAGTACTTTGCTTGGCAGTACTCTTTTATTATTTCCTTAAATGGTTAAATCTTGCCATAATTTAAGCCTTTTCACTGACATACATCACATGCCTTTTAGAATTTAATTCAGATAGGTCTTAACAGCATGTTGTGTTCTGCCTTTTGTGTTTTGTTTTCATTACTGGGGGAAGGTAGAAGGAGATGTACGTTCATAGGCGCATCTTCCAGCTTTATAAATTTAGTTGCAATTGGTTTTAATGGCAGCGGCTGGGAAATTGCGTCGAAATCATGTGAGGGAGCCAGGAACATGACAAAAGGCTCCAGTGGTGGAACGTGTGGGTGTGTGGGGCTCCATCCAGCTTGGTAATTCTTCTTTCCCTCAGCAGGGTGGTACCCGCGCCTCTCCCCTCCTCTGCGTCCTCTGGCGCCAGATGCAGCAACCCAAGGGGTTACGGCTGAGGCGAGCCAGCTGCATCTGGCACGTAGGTTTGGGAGCGGCTGGAGGGAGCGTGGTGCGTTAGCTGACAAAAGGTGAAATACAGGCCTTGCTCTGAGGAGTCTGAAATGGGAACCAGTCGTGTCAGTCTGAGGCCATCCTTCTCCAGTTACTGTAAACCAATATTGTAGCTGAAAGAATAATCCTGCTCCCTCCAAGCTGCTTTTTCTATTCTGGTCTGCCCACCTCCCTGTATGCTGGCACAAGGGTTCACATGGCTGTTTGGGGAAATAACCAAGTTTTAAAGAAAGAAAAAAGGGGTGTGGGGGGAGAACGTGTCATGAAGACAGGAACACGTGGTCTGCCTTAGAGGGAAGCCGCTCAAGCTGCCTTTTTGAGTGGTAGAGCTGGTAGAAAGTGACCTGAGTCCTGTATTTGTCCTGGTGCAAACCTCGCTGGTGAAAGCAGCAACTGCTCCATAGCCTTACAAAAAGGTACAGAAATGCACTTTTGCTGGCATTACTGCAGGGTGGTGTCTTGTAACCATTACAGCTGTGGTAACAGGAGTCCCTGCTGTGGATGATAAGAAAGGCTGGAAATTCTTACCAATCAGGGGAGGAGTATTGGGTGGAAGCTGTGACCTGCATCAGGGTTATGGTCCTGGTATAGCATGATAAAGTAGGAATCCTTCTCAGTCTTCTGAACTAGGCCTGCCTCACAGTGGTTTTCTGGAAACACTTTGTTCTTCTTTTTTTCCCCTTTTTCTTTGTGCAACAGAGTTAATGAAGCCACTGTCAGATGCTGCATGGGCTTCCTCTGTGGGTGGTGCAGCAGCTCAGACGTCCTGTTGTTCTTTTGCAGTATATTTTGTCACTTTGTTGCAGATCTCCAGCAGAGGCAGCTAAGCAGAGAATGAGCAGTTGCAGCAGTTTCCAGGCTTCTTGAGGAAGCTTCAGGGAAAATCTTCTGGGAGCTTCTGTTTCTGGGAACTTTGGTTGTATGCTGCAGCATGTCAGGGCTATTGGAGGCATTTGACTCAGTTCTGACAGACAGCTTTTGTTGGCTACTTACTGGTTGTGGACTACCTATGTAGTAGTCATAAGATCACTGTGGATAGAGACTCCTAAGATTGGGAAGATGGAAATTTATGACTTCTGGCAATAGAAGAAAGCTTCTCTTCCTACAGAGGATAGGTGTAATGCACTGGAGGGAGGTGAGTAGGATTGTCAGAGGAGACAGTCAGAGCCAGCTGAGGCTCAGCCACATTGTGTACATGAAGAGGAAAATGAGGGTGACAGTTATTTGAGATGATCATCATGACAGAGACATCACCCGTCTTCCAACCTGGTGTACTTGCTATAGCTGGAGGTTTACTTCTTGTTGGGTACTTGAATCACAGATGTTGCAGACGAGCGTTGTTCAGCCCTCAGACTTCACCCCTTGGTGTTCACCCATGATACTGCTGGGGTGAGCCCAAGTATGTTAAAAGTGACTGCTCTGACTGGTGGCAAGGGTGAAGATCACAAATACCTAAGTGGTGTTTTTCTCAATCCTGCCAGTGAGGTGGAAATGCTCAGGTGGCAGAGGACACATCCATCAAGTCCAAGTCTGGCTGCATGGCTGGTGTCACAGACAAAGCCATAGCACCCCGTTTGAGGAATAAGAACTACTGAATAGGGACAGGATTCATGAGATGGAGTGTGGCAAAGGTATCTTTGCTGACACAATCTGAGTCATCTCTTCTATAGGGCTTTGAAGCAGCTTCTTGATGTGCAGGTTGCTGGAATTTGAAGAGAAGTAAAGGCATGGGGATCATCGTGGAGGTGTCTGATGATAAACTTAATTGGAGAAACCTTGTGTTTTCTTTATGCAGTCTCTGCACACTTTCAGAACGCCTTAGGGTTATAAACATGGGGAAGTAATGCACACAATAGGGTGCTACTCTGGATAGATAGAGGGATGCAGGCTGACAAAGAGGGGCAGCGCTTGCAAAGGAGGGGTGGGAGTGCACAGTGCCTTGCCCTGGAATGAGCACTGAGCCTCAGGCAGAACAACACAAATAATGCTGTGGTGAGCATCTGCTGCAGACCATCTGGCCAAGAAGTAGATGAGGCCTTAAAGTAACTGCTGGGTACCTTGCAATTATTGCAGACCATAGTAGTTGTGTGGGATGCAGGCAAGCCAGGCCATTCCTGAAAGTAAATTTCTTGATGCAGGTGATGTGCTGTCCTGGACTCCTTACATGTTAACAAGGAAGGACTGATGGTATGTATGAAGGTCGATGACTGCTTTGGCCATGGTTGATCATCAAACTATGGACAAAAGGGTCCAGGAAAGCTGTTTCATCTTCCTTGGTGAATGAGAATGGCTCATTATAATGCACAAAAAGTTCAGCAAATGTGGCGGAAAGCCAATATGAGTGAGAAGAGGCAAATCATGCCTGGCCAGCCTCTTTACCTTCTATGTGGTTCTGTGCATGAGAGGACAGCAATGGATATGTTCTACTTTGACTCTAGCAAGACGTTTGGCATCATTTCCCGTAGTGTCTTCACAGCAAATTGATGACATAGGAACTCAAAGAGTTGACAGTAAGGTAGATGGGAATTTGGTTTGACTGCAGGCCCCAAAGTGTTTTGATCAAAGGTGCTAACTCCAGTTGGTGACTGGTTACTAGGTGGTCTTGCTCAGACATTGATACTGAGGCTGTTACTGGTAGCGTTGCTGTTAAACACATAGAATCTGGGACAGAGTGCACATTCAGCAGGTTTAGAGGAAGCAATTGGTACACTGAAGACTGGGCTGTTGTTCAGAGGGATCTAGACAGCAGAGAACTGTGCTAACAGGATCCTTGTGAAATTCAGTACAGGCAAGAGCAAACTTCTTCATCTGGAACACAGTAATCCATCTGGTGGTATAGGCTGCGGGCTAACAGGGCAGGAATCAGCTTTGCAGAAAATTACCTGGGAGTCTGGTGGTTAACAAGGCAGCTATTAGTCCATCAATGTGCCCTTGCAGCAAAGATGGGCAAGCTCATGTCGGGTTGTGTTAGCAGGAGTGTGGTCAGCAGGCAAAGTGAACTGATCCATCCCCTCTGTTCAGCACTTGTGAGACCTCGTTTGGAGAACCATGTCCAGTTTTGGGCCCACTATTCCAGGAAAGAGGTTGATACATCAAAGTGAGTCCATTGAAGGTTCTCCAAGATGGCTGGAGGCTGGAGCATATGGTATATGAGGAAAGGCTGAGAGCTGGGCTTGTTCACACAACAGAAGGGAAGGCTCAGGGGGATCCCGTGGCACTCCACTGCTAACTAATGGGAGTGTGTAGGGAAGACAGAGCCAGGCTTTTCTTGGAGGTTGCATAGTGACAGCATGAGAAGCAAAGAATGAGAGGCATCAGACACTGACTGGGACATGAAAAACTCTGATTTAATACTAAGAAAAATGCCTTCCCAGTTCGAGCAGTTAAGCACAGGAGGAAGGTTGTCCAGGGAGGCTGTGAGGTCTCCGTTCTTGGAGATTGCACAAATCTTGAGTGGACAAGGCTGAGATTGAAGTGGCCCTGCTTTGAGCAGAAGGTTGGACTAGGTAACTTCTGGAAGTTCCTACCAGAGTAAATTTTATGAGTGCATGAAACTTGGTGGAGCTGAATGTTCTTAAAAATAGCTGTAACTTTTTTTTTTTTTTTTTGGGGGGGGGGGGGGGGTGGGTTGGCGTGTATTTTTTATTTTGCATTTGACTAACCCGTTGTATATCAATAACACATTAACACACACACACAAAGATATTCTTAAAATACTACAGGGAAAGTTGTGGAGGCTGGCCAATTAAAAAGCCAAATTAAACAAGAGAACTTGGGATAACTTCATACAGGTCCCTTGTGTAGGGTGATTAAGTTTTAGAGGCCAAAAGGCATTCAGTGATTATTGACTATGTCTTGTTCAGCATAGTCACTTTACTTTCCACCTTAACTATTTTTTTTTTCCTTGAGGAGTAAGCTTCACCCACCATGAAGCCAAGAATATTTGGAAGGGTGGGGTGGTTTTTTTCATTTTATACATTGCACATTTTGTGGCAATGTTTTTCTTGGGTTTAGTACATTTTTGAATGTAGCACAGTCATTACTTCATTTTTCTAAACATATGTATTTAAAGCCCACAAGGGTCTGTGAAATCTGATACTAAAATAAGACATCGTATATATAAAACCCATGGTTTCGTTAAGAAAGCCATTTTTTAACCTCTACTCCAGAATTCCTTTAATGTGGCAGGAATTCATTTTTTTCCTTTATTTATGGTTTTGTCCTTCATCGTGATTATTGATATTGGAGTAGAAAATGAAAAATGTACTACTGCTTTTTAATGAAATCAGTTAAAACTATTAAAAGGAAATATTTTATTAAAAGAGAAAGGTACAAAAAAGTACATTTTTGAATAGGAAGTAGCCGTCAGACAGAACTGTGTTATTTAACCAGTATAAGAATTTGTTACACAAAAAAAAATCAAATGGTTTCTTTTAAGTGGTGTTGAATGAGGAGGGTGTTTTCAGTCCAGGGGACACCTTAGCTGTCATGACTCTCTCTGACGCATGCTGATTTCTTGTTCTTTTGGCATGATTTTCTTTCTGAAACATTTTTCTTTCAGGATGATTCCAAAAGGTACTCTTTATTATTTGCCTGTGTCTTTCAACAACGTGTTCAAAGTGCCCTTTTTTGTTAGCATTGCTTTTTTTCTTGTATTATTTGTACTACATCTAATGAAATGGTAAGGATTCAAAGTGCAGAGATGCATTTACATATATCCTTTCCTTGAGATTTTTCTTCACAAAGAAGAAAAACCTGTGGTTTTCCCAGGTGTTAGGGAGCACAGAGAAGTGTAAACATTTCTCCATAAAACTTGTATTCTCATTTCCTCTCTGGTTGAGGAATGCTTGTTGCCATATGTGAATATCATTTAAAGAGGTGTCGTGGCGTTTCAAACATACTTTACAGAACATTCAGAGTATTCAAGGAGACCTACTCAGAGGCATGACTGGCAAAAGATAATCAGCAAAAATAACAGCATGAGGTATTTGAATTTCAGGAAAATTGTTAATACCTTTCAGTCTGTAGTATATAATGTGGCATTGGTACGATGGGTTTGTGTGCTTTTTGTTTTCTCTTCTCAAATTTACCTGATATACTGACAGCATCTTGTTTTCAGATACATTATGAATATTTTCGGGGAAAAATTTGTAACAGTAGCTCTGTAAAATTCTGTTCAGGAACACTTAAATTTTACACAGGTTCTGGAACTTTTATAAATAAAGGCTTTCTTGTGACAGAAAACGGTTAAAAAAAAAAGGAAAAAACCTGGCTGACTTAAAGAGTACTGAGATTTTCAGTGAACTTTTGTTCACAGGGCTTTTCATTTTATTGTTTTAGAAGAGTTGTAATAAAGCTCCACTTTCAGCATGGATGAACTCCATTTGCTGTGTTCTTCTGAAGCATTACTGTGGCTATTGTCACCAGGTTTGACACCATCAGAAGTTTTCTCAGGCTGCCAGCACCGTGAGATAAAATAGACTTTGCTCTAGATAGTAAAAAGATTCATTACCCGTGTTGTACAGTATCAGAACTTCATCTACCTTGGCCTCAGATCACAGAGCACTCAAAAGGTAAGGGTGGAAATGCCAAACTTGATTGAAATGTCTGTGAAAGGCCATTGCACAGAGCAGAGGGCAGGATCAGATGTGTTTTCAGTAATCTTTACCCCTGAGGAAAAAAAGAGACATCAGGTATACAATAGTGCTGCAATACAGCTAAAAGGTGAAAAAAATGCCTAAGTCTGTGGCATCATTTGCAAAAGTAAGGTAAACTCTTAGCTACTGAGAGGAAATTAGAATAAATATTTATGTGTAGCCATGCATGAGAGCTTTGCTTTCCAAGAAACATCTTTGATTGTGTGGCAGTTAGTCACTGGCTGTGGGTGAATGCAGCCAGTCTGGCCAACTCTTAAAAAAACCCCCGCATTTTCTTACCAGCATACTCTCTCTTTCTGTCCTGTTTGCCTTCAGCTAGCAGTTTCATTCACTTGTCCACCTTAGTTCTGACATGGTGATGTATGTCTAGAGGTTTATTACGTTTGTGCTTTATTGTATGTGTTAATGCCATGTAATTACTGCACACAGTGACTGTATCTAGATGTACAAAAGGCCCAGAGGGAGATTGCTTCATGCAAGAGGATCCGAGGATTAGTAGAAAGAGGTCTTAAGGGTAGTGACATAAGCTCCAGTATTTGTTTATTATGTATATTCTTCACAGAAGACTTGAATAATATTTGTATGTCTCTCTTCTAAGGAGAGACCGTGTTGCTTAATGCTTCAAAGGCGGTTTGGTAATAGAGCGAGGAACCCTGTTCTGTGAGAGCAGCTTCACTTCTGACTCCTTCCCTGATTTGAGTTTTGGTTAATTCAGAATGTAAAACTAGACTCAGGTGAGTTTGTAAATGAGATTACCTGCTGAGAATGCACAAAGATTACTTTTTCATAATACCTAGCTTGAATTTAGGATCCACGTTGAGTTTTTATACATTATTGCTGCAGATTATTTCATATTTGAAGGACATTGATAAGGTTCAGTTTCTTGGTCACATATCACTTTAGTCAACCGTGATTCCAGCTGCTTGTAACTCCCTCAAAGCTGCAAAGGGCAGGGTTCAAGTTCATTACTAGGTTCTTCTGGTTTAGATATTTGGGGGTTCAGTACTTTGGTTGATAGCTAAGTTCTGCTAGTTTGTGAGACAGACCTTGGGTATCTCTGACAGATGTGTTACATCTGTGTACGTGTCTGTACTGGTCCTTGTTTTTTCCATCATGCTACCAATAATCATGCTTCTATCTCCATCTGATTTTAAAAAACAAGAAATTTGTATGAGAGTTGAGTATGAAGCAGTGTCAGTAGTACAAATAATGGATCTTTTCCCCTAGCATCTTATGGTAGTTATTTGCAGTCTGTGAGACTACAGACAAATGAACTGCACTACTCTCTCTTGTTGTGTGATAGCCTGGCTTATTTGCTCTGCCCAAGAATAGTAGTTGGTGGTATTGGAAGGCTGAAAGTCAGGTACCATGTGTGAAGCATAAGTAGGACCAGAGATGTAAAAATTTTCTTCAGAGTGCTGCCCAAATGAGAACAAAACTGATGTTAATTCTGGTTAATGTAGATAAAAATGATTGAAAATAAACTTTAAAAAATGTATTTAAGAATTGTCTTTTAATCCTTTAAAATACATTTAAAGATTCAAGTGGGAGAGCTTATGTAAGCAATAAACTTTAAGTATGATTTATTCAGACTGTGTAAATAGTATTCAACCTGTACATACTTCAATTCCTATAAAACTTAAGCAAATAACTTAAGGCTTAAGACTTTATTTATTATGACTTTATTTTTTAAATGATTAAGACTTCAGAACATAAATAGTTTCGACAGTCACGTCGACTATTCGTATTGAGTATTTTCTGTAGTTCTCATTAGTAGTCCCTTTAAAATTAAAAAGCCAATTGGAAGCTCCAAAAGAAAAATGCTTTTTTTATTGTACCAATTTATGAATAAGAACTTTGTGTGAGAGGCTGAGATCTTCCAGCTCTACAGTTTCACTAGACTGTATATATAAAAATAGTAGATGGTTCCCTAGCTACCTACTACCCACATATTAAGAGATGGTTTTATTGTTTAATAAATCATGTTGGATATGTGATATTTTGGAAAGTTTCTCCTTTTTTCCTTTTATATCCCACACATCTAGTGTATTTTCGTTCAACATTTAAGAGTCAATCTCTTCATCAAATCGAGGTTCTTTCCAGAAATTATTTTACAGAAATAAGTACACTTGTAATGATTTAGTAAATATGGTGTCATTGCTATTTTAACATCAGAAAATACGCATGGATTAAGTTCTGTACAATAAGTTAGATAATTGATGACTACATTTGTAGTGTGAATAAACAAAAAGTGAGGTTACATTAAAGCTCTATTTATTGGCTGATTGCGGTATTTAATAATTTCAAGCAATGAACAAATTAACCTTGCAGTAGGAAAATAAATGGAAAAAATCAAAAGCAAGATTTTAATTGATTGTTCAAATCAAGTTTTCTGTTTGATAATTTAAATTGGTTTAGTTTGGATTATCATGTTTAGTCTTATGATTTTGCTACTGAAATAAAGATGTCTGAGTGCAACTGTACCTGGAATATGTAGTCTGTATATAACATTGGCTGAGAAAGCAAATATACCACTTGGAGTCTTCCTGTGTTTTGGGTTTTCATGGCCAGGTTTTGATAGTGGGGGGCTACAGGGGTGGCTTCTGTGAGAAGCTTTGCTCATGTCCAATGGGGCCAATGCCAGCTGGCTCCAAAACAGACCCACTGCTGGCTGAGGCTGAGCCTATCAGCAATGATGGTGGTGCCTCTGGGGTAACAGAGCTAAGGAGGGGGATAAAACCCTGCACAATAGCAACTACTGCTGCAGAGAGCAGTGAGAATATGTGAGAGCAACAGCTCTGCAGACACCAGGGTCAGTGAAGAAGGAGGGAGAGGAGGTGCTCCATATGCTAGAGCAGAGATTCCCCTGCAGCCCGTGGTGAAGACCATGGTCCTGAAGGACTGCACCCTCTGGAAGGGACCCACCATGGAGCGGGGGGAGAGTGTGAGGGGTCCCCACCCTAAAGGGGTGAGCAGCAGAGACAATGTGTGATGAACTGACCACAACTCCCATTCCCCGTTCCCCTTTGCTGCTGGGGAGGAGGTAGAGAAAACCTTGAGTGCAATTAAGCCCAGGAAGGAGGGAAGGGTGGAGGGAAGGAAGGTGTTTTAAGGTTAGGTTTTATTTCTCTTTTTTCTACTGTGATTTGATTGGTAATAAATTCAATTCTTATTTCCCCAAGTCGAGTCTGTTTTGCCCATGATGGTTATTGCTGAGTGATCTTTCCCTGTCCTTACTTCATGAGCCTTTCCTTATATTTTCTCTCCACAGCCCAGCTGAGAAGGGGAGTGATAAAGCAGCTTTGGTGGGCAAGTGATGTCCAGCCAGGGTCTAGTGGTTGGTTTGTTTAGCCTAACTTGTAGCGTTTATTGCTGAAAAAGTTGTAGGTGATTGGCAGGAAATCTTGCACTCACCAGCTTTATTTTCCACTATTTGCCTGTGCTCTCTGCTTCCCTCTGTGCCAAGGGAAGGATCCTGTGCCTGTGCCATTAGAATATAGTGAAACGTCTGAGTCTTTTATTCAGTCTTCACTTCACTGGACCTCTCCTGGTTGTTCCTCCTGAGCCCAGGCTGGAAGAATTTGCCTTGGCCCCAGCACTAACTGCTGCTGCAGCACTGCCAGCTCAGTCAAGCCTGGCTGTGGGAGGAGAGCAGCTCTCGACTGGTCAGCAGCAGTTTGCCTGTCATCTTCATAAATAGCATAGCTATCTTCTTGTTTTGGTATAGCTGCTTAGGTTCCTGGTGGTCTTCTGTGTCACTCCTGAGCTAGGTCACAGCTACAATCTTGTGAGGCAGGTTGGGACATTTTGCTGACACTTGACAGCAGGACTGTGGGAACGTGGCTCCTTGAAGATTGTGGGAAAGCTTTTAAGAGAAGCCACAGGGCTTCACCACACCGGGCATGCAGTGCTGTGTGGAACACTTCAGCAAACAATGCACATCTAGACATTGAGTTAATTTTCCAGTGTTTCTAGCTGCTGTATATGTTGGAACAAGTATACTTAGGGTGCATGATTAACCTCAGCCCTAACCAAATTTTTGATTTATTGAAGAGATAAAGGATCACAGATTACAGTGCTGGATGGATGCTCAAGAGATCATTCAATACAAACACTGAGACGGGCTCCAGTCTATGTATCAGCCAGGACTGGTGTCTGTATGATCTTCTGATGAAGGTCATTTTATAAACTCCCCTGCTCTGTTATGATGTTGGTTAAAACATCAGGAGCTACATTCACACTTTTAGACTATCCATGAATTTTCTTTTTCTTCCCCCAGTGGCCATGAAGAGCATTAATCTCCATTGACTTCAACAACCTTTTACATATTTGTGGAAAATTACAATTATGCCTTCTTTTATTTTTCCCTTTACTGTAACACACAAATGGATTTTCTGCAGCCTTCCCTGATAAGTTTTATTTTCTTTATCTGTTGTCACTCTGAAATTATATAACTTACATGCATTATTAACATAGTGTCTTCTGTGTGACTTCAAATCATGCCAAGAAATTAGTTCTTAAGCCTTTTGGTTTTACTTTGTTTCTAGCAGTGAGTAAAAATTGTTGCTCCCTTGTGACTATTTATAGATGCATATAAAAAGAGCAGATTATTTCAAACAAATAAATACTGACCAAATTTACGACACCTAGGTGCTCTTCTTACAGCAGTCGTCATTAGGTTTGGGAACATGTCAGGAAAAGGAGGGAGTTACACCATGTACAGTGGGGCTGAGTGGCTGAAATGCTGCCTGCTGCAGGACCCGGGGTGCCTCGTCAGCAGTGTCAGGGAACTTCCACTGTCTGCCACACTATTGCCTGGACAAGGCAGCTTTAGTCAATTTATTTTCCATATAAAAGGCATCTTTTTTTTGCCAAGATCATAATTTTTGTCTCTTGGCAGGCAGTCTAGCAAAGACCATTAGAACTATATGTATAACCATAGAAGTTTTCTGGGTTTTTCTGACAGAACCATGTGTTTGAGAAGTCAACAACATAAAAATAAGTAGCGCTTTTACTGGTGTTTTTACAAATTTTTTATAGGTTTTTGGGGAGGGTGGCAGAGGAGGAAGTAACCGAAATCTGTACTTCTCCTACATGTTTTAGCAGAGATTGGTGTGTGCAGTCTGGCATTTCGATTTAGGTAACACGGGCTGCGTGACCAGTAGAGGGAGCCCAGAGTCACAAAATGTTGGCGATATTTTTGACTGGGGGAGTTGGGGGTGCAAAGTTTGATTTGATAATGTACAGCAATTTTGAAGGGATGCACTGAATACTACCAGCTTATAGTGATTTTGGGAGGCAGAATTTATGAAACATTGAAATGTCCAATGTCTTTTAAATGATCAAATTGCATTAGCAATTTTTATGTTGAAAGATTAATGAGTGTTTTGTTTTCTTTCCTATGTTGCTGATTGTTGTAACATCCTAACATCACCTTTACAGAAAGTAAGTAACTTTTCATCTTCTAAACCTTTTTGAAAGTGTGTGTGTGGGGAGGGTATACTGCTTGTATATGTGTATAGATGTGTATGTATATAAAATAAACATACAAGCAGAAAAATACTAATCTTAAAGACATACTGCAACAGATTGTAACTTCCATATATGAATGACTTCTAGAATACCACAGTGGTTTAAAGCAGTCTCACCTAAATGATGATAAATAGTGTGAAAGTTCTGCATCTGAGGACTGTAAATGGTAAACATATTTCTTGTGTGCAGACTATGGCAATAAAACTTGCAGCATATCGATTTAAAATATATTATGGCTCTAAAAATTCACAGATATCAAGTTGCAGAGTAAAGTGTTATTGTATCCAATTTCATTTAACTGAATCAAAGTTGAACCGATTTGGAGTGTTTCAAGAACTTAGGTCAAGCTGTGCCATTTTTGATATTCAAAGATACTCAGCCTTATGTTTGGCAGGCCTTGACTGCTGTATTAATGCATGCCGGGAGCTCTGAGCAGAAAGAACATGTCCTCAGGCTGTAGGAGAATTTAGAAAGCATGCAATAAGTAGTACAGATCCCTTGGAAAGTACTCTATGATTCAGACATCAGTCTGCATCGTGGGATCTTTGATTGCTGCTGTTTTGAACCTCAGTCCCATGTGCTGTGATAGCATGTGTTGCAAGCATCAGTTTGGGTAACATTTGGGAATTTTAATACAGTGTTTTAAGGATGCCAGTGCTGACAGAAGAATTGGCAAGTCATTGGTTGACATGGGGCAAAGTAGCACTGACAAAGGGCATCATGGAACTTCAGTTTGATCTCTTAGCTCAAAATAAATCCCACCCCTCAGTGTTGCCAGGTTATTTTCATTTGCAACTTAAAAATATTCTGCATGGGGTTTTTGTGCTCATTATGGATGTACCCAAGTCCAGTTTTCAGGAAGGGTGGATATGGCCCTTTGGTTGCATGCCATTAGGAGTTGCAGGTCTCTGTAAGAAACAAGCATTGCCGTAGTTAAAGTGCTTCTTGGCTCAGTAGCTGATACAGGTTTCTTTGTAAGTCAGAGAGTAGTTTCTATTGTCCACTTGCCAGTTGTCTAGACTTTGAAGATTAAGATATCTGCTGTGAGCACAGTAGTGATCATGAGATGTTGCCAAATCCTCTATTTTGAGTTCATTCATCCTGTATCATTTTTATTGGTTAATGATATCTAAAAATAAGTGTGGAGTCCAGAGTATCTCCATCAGAATAGGAGGAGAATACAAATCGTGCATACAGGCACACACAGTTTGGTTTCTTGTTGACATACCAAGTTTGTGTTCTGCTGCAGAGTCAGCAAGTTCTTTCTATCTTGCAGAGAAAGCCTTAATCGGTGATAATGTTTCACTAAAAAGATCCAAGTCTGAGAGAGTTGAAATTGCTTCACGTTATGTATGTTAACATATGGAAGAAATTACACAACCATAACTGCTGTATTAAATGCTTTGTGTCTTTGCTTGTCAAGCATTAATACAGTAAGGAAAATGTGTAAAGAGAAATATCCTACATATTACAAAAGTGTTTAAGTAATCATTAAACTCAATGAACTCTCTTAATGTTTTCTGTCCCACTGCTAGCAGTATCATTTTATTTCCAACATATTTTGGTTTGTATTTTTTTAAAGTATTATATCAAAACCAAATGTGGAGCTAGTTTTATTTGCAGGGAAGAAAAAGAAACAGCAAAAACTTGTCAGAATTTTCAGGTTGTGTGACCGTGTTCAGAATACCTATAAAGTATATACCTATTATATATCTGATGTGTTTATCAACAAGCAGCATTTTTACCTGCAATTTTTTATTTTAGATGTAGTAATATGATACATTAGGTGACCTATAGTAAATAAATTGTAATAGACAGGATTTCCTGGCCTGAGGGCACTTTATAGTTTAATTTTTACCGGAAGAGCAATTACCACACTATTGATCTTACCATTAAAATAATGATACATGTACAGTAAGGATGAATTTTTTTGTAACAGAACCATGGAAATCAGCAGAAAGCATAACCATATGAAATACAACAATTTCAATCCATTTTCACATTTAAAAAAAAAAAATTAGACGTGTAATTTTTAACCAAGATTGGATGTTGTCTTACAATACTGCAGAATAAAGAAGAGTAGTTTCTGATGAACTTTGAAGCCCTGTTCCTGGTTTATGGTTGAGTATATAATTAATCCTGAAATACTTAGCAACACACTTAATTTAATGCACAGGCATTGTTCCACTTAACCAAGTGGAATATATTTATGTGGCTAAAGATAAGCGTGCGTGCAGACTGGGGACCCCAGGGAAGAAGCACAGTTTCAGATTCAGTCCCTGAGTACATCATGTACATTAGCCAGTAAATGGGGACAAAGATGTGATAGTACATCTGTAGATCTTGTACTTCAATTCTTAAATTAAAATTAAATAAAAAAATTTATGACAGCCTTCTTCCCCACCATTTTTAGATCAACTTTTCAGAATAGTATACATCTAGCTAGGCTAGAAATATTTGCTTTCTTTTTCTGATGTAAACATGTATATACGTCAAAGATATCTCTGTCCAAATACTGATTTTTTTTCTTAATGTGTTGTGTTTCTTTTTAAATAGTCCTTTAACATGCATTCCACAGTGGTATTACAATAACTACCTTGAGTAGGTCAGTCTCTTAATCTCTAAAACAATTCTAATTAGAAAAGATAGTGCTTCATAAAAGGCACAAGTGTGCTTATATTTGCGTATAATAATGCATGCTGACCATGTTGAGCCAGAAGAAGGCTTTACTATATATCACTTTTAATTTTAAATGTGTTCTTTCTGGGCTCTTTATTATTCTTTTGTTGCCTTTCATCCTATGGGATGCAGCTGCCCTTGAACTTGGTACTGTTTTGATCATTCATGTGCAGCAGCCACATTGTCTGTAACATTTTAAAAATGAGGCTTCATGGTGTTATTTATGAAGTAATTTCACATAAATATTTGGACTTTGGTTCTTTCAGAATGTGGAGCTGGTTGCTCTATGAAGAAAAGCATAATTATAATTCACAGACTTTTTGCCTCAAGCCTAGGGGACAGATGCATATGATTAAGTTTGAAACTGGCCTGTTATTGTAATGTAGATGTTGTCAGGGTTGAGAGAATTAAAAAAAAAGGAGGGGGGGGCGCAAAAAAAAAAAAAAGGCCAGGCAAGCATGAGTTTTTAAAAAAATAGACCGAGGGAATAGTTTTACAAGAGGCACTCAATCTTAGACTGCACAATTTTATTTTTCAGTGGAACCTCTCCATTAGCTTGCCTGAATGCAATGCTTCATACTAACACTCGTGTAGGTGATGGAACATTCTTCAAAATCCCTGGGAAATCAGGACTCTATGCTCTCAAAGTAAGTTTAAATTTTGTATATGGATTGTACATATAGCTATTAATCCATTTTATGAATGTCTCAATAGATATAAAGGTAAACAGATTAGATTCTTTGGAGAGGAAATGACCTGATAGTCCTTCTAACTGCTTTCAGATGTCTTTTAAAAGGATTTATAATGAAAGTAAACACTGAATGCTTTATCCTAGAAAGCATATACATGTTCTTGAATTTGTCACATGGTATAAAAAACATGTAGCTTAGTTAAAATGCTGCTTTTTCCGAGTTGTTCACAGTAAGGCCTTTGTTTTATGAGCAGTGAGCTGAAGAGGATCACTGACTTTCTAATTAAGTAATTGTATTAATGTTTGATTTTTGAATAGTGAAAAATTATTTGCAAGTCTAATATAAATCAGCTTTTAATTTAAAGGTTGCATCATTGCTTTTGAGAAGGAATATAATTGCAATGATAGAATTTTGCCTTTATGCTATTTATATTCCTTTTTATTTTTCTGTTTTGGTATGAACATGATGTTTACTGTGGGTGGAAATTTTTTCTTGTTGTACATAATCAAACTTAGAGGGTTTCACAATAGAAGTGGAAGATTGCGAGGCAGAGATGAGAAAAAAGAAAGTGAGGTTATCTGCTTGGCAGTCTAAATGTAGTCAACTAAAATTTTGGGCCAGGGGGAAGGATCTTTTGTAATTTATCACAGATGTATTTGATGTAAGCATATAAAAACATAAAAGTATATAGATTTGTCTGTTCCTGCTAACTAAAAATCCTGTACCTGAAATTGAATTAATAGTTTTCAGAAGCTGTCTTTCCTAATTTACTAGAACAAATGCTGTTGTTTTTCTTTAAATCGGGAGATATTCTTGGCACAATTCCAGGAATTCACAATCACTCCCATGCTTGTGAGCTCCAGGTTGCTTCAGCTATTTGAATTCAGGAAACAGGCAAAGGCAGAAAAGAAACATTAAAGGATTTGTGTTTTGCTGCAGTGTTGTAGACACTCAAGTGGAAAACTAGGATTTTTAACAGCCACACAAGTCTGTTTCTGTCAAAAAAAAAAGAAAAAAAGAAGAAGAAAACTGGAAGATCTTGCATTTTATGTGACTTTTTTGGTTTTAAAAAGAGCATGTTATGACTTCACAAAACAGTTTTTTTGCTTTTGGTTTGCAAGTTTTTTCATAAAGGTCTTTTTTTATGGCTCTCTCTAAAGTAACTCACAAACATATTCTATTTTATTCTTGGTTTTTTTTGAAGTGTAAGCATGAGAGTACACTGCAGTAATCTATTTTCAGAGATGCAGCCGGATCATGATTGATTTTTTTCTTGTTAATTTTATTTTTATTTTTATTTTTTAACTGTAGAAAGAAGAATCAGCATGCCCTACTGATGGAACATTGGATTTAGGATGTGAATCTGAGTTAGATGGCACTGAAATGGCTGAGACAAACAATAATAATGGAGAAGAAAATGGTGGTAGGTGATTTAATCTCAATATTAGAGGGCATATTTTGGGAAAATAAAAAGTACTGTTTTCTTCAGATTTCCGTGGTGTGATTTCTAAGCGGTATAAATAATATTTTGTACTCAGTGGAACTGTTTTGAGTGGCTCCCTTTCTTTCTTGGACTTATGAAGGAATCAGGAACACTAAGTGCCTTTATTTGACTTAGGGTTTTAAAAGACAAAGAATAGTGCTGTTGGGTGTGTTTTCAGTAGGTAATTTTTTAGCTTGCAATTTTTTTGTTTAGGGCCCAGAGCTAAAGAATAATTTGCCTTTGCCAGGCTTCAGACTTGGCAGTTGTCAGATTCAGACATTTCATTGATTTCAGTGTGGACATGCGGGGTTGGTCCCTCAGTAGAGTTCTGTGCAGAGGACAAAGGTTTGTATTTTTTTCTTTCAGCCAGAGATACTCCTGTGTGCCATCCTGACATAAAGACATGTTGAAGTATCAAATTCTATGCATTTTTTTTTCTCTAAGATAATGTCAAACTGAAACATTGAAATAACTTAAAAATGGCAGGCTTAGAATTTTTTTTTTCCATTTTGAGAGTTAATAGTTGGTCATAAAGAGAGCATCAGCCACCTAAAATTACTTGCAAATAACAGAAGTGAGTATTATTCTTATTGCAACTTCACTCATGTAATGATTATAAAGTGAATGCTTTCTAAAGGAAATCCAGCTGTCCAGGACTTTTGAAATACACCTTTCTTTGATCAGTTCACTTCTTCTGTCCCATCATAACCTGTCCCACTGCTGGACTGTAGCCTGCTGTTTTGGCTTGCTTGGTGTATGGTGAGATGGTGTCCTGTTTACAACTAGGGCATGAAAAGGCTCAGCTCTTGTTGTTGTTCTTTTACAGGTTTCCTTTTTTAACTGGAGCAACTTAGTTAGCTGTTTGACTGCACCTTTACAGGACTGATACTGCAATTTCAGTATTGCTCTCCAGCAGCATTGAAAAATCATAAAGTGTTTGGTGATAGGAGTAGCGGAACTATCCAAGACACGTTGTTGTGGGTTTGTCTAGGACTGAAGTTTTGAAGCTCTGTGGAAACAAAAGTCAAGAGTTATTAAATGTCTCTGTTTCTTCATTTTCTTTGTTATGTTTTGTCTACAAATTAACAGACTCTGCATGTGCAGTGGTTTGATGCTTATGTGGTGTATGCTACATGTGTAAGTGACCGTACATGCTTGTAGTTCTTTGACAATTCCTGTTTGATACTCAGAAAATTTGTTGATGCACAATTCCTCAAATTGCAGGAAGAATAGAGCAGTAAAAAGCAGTGTAAATACAGTTACAAATACAAAGCAAAAGTTGATGTTACTTGTTATAAACAAAAATCATGACAAAAAAATGGGCAATTATTTAGGAGTGTTAGGATGTAAATAGGATGTTACAGAATGTAAATGGGATGTCATAATTCCAGAAGTAGAAAATTGCTGGGTTTTGACTGGGAGCAGGCTATGTACTGTTTTCACTGTTCACAGTAATAAAAATAATCATAGCACTTGTGATGGCATAAAAGAGAAGCTGCAAAAATGTAACATTTTATTTGGAATAGAGCATTAAATTACGCCTAGATTGGTTTTAAAGCTGAGAACTTTCCTTCATTTGTCATCTTTACCAAATCTTGAAACAGAGCAATATATTTAACATTTTGAAAACAAGGCATTTTAATTTTTTTTTTCATGCAATGGATATCAATAGATATATTTAAAAGAAGTAAATAGGAGGGCAGTAGTGAGTCTCTATTGCCAGCGCTGGATGTGATCAATTGAGAATTGAAGGCAGCATATATTTCATGAATAGCATATCAGTCAGCTAATACAGAACATAATTTTGTCAAACATGTCTGATAATAGCTTTTCTTGAGACTACAAGTTTTGTTGTTAAAGATGTCACTTATATACGCTTAGAATTCTAATTTCATTTACAGTGTAGAAGGCTTGGCTTAAAAATAGGACCATGCCCAAGAAATACAGCCAGTTTTTAGTGGATTGAAACTGCAAATTATTTAATCTGCAAAGGCATAGGAATCACCATCCACAGTAGGCATTTTGCTCTGGAGAGTGCCTTAACCACTCTTCATTCAATATTTTTTTTAATGTCAATACTTTTTGAAAACTATAAAATCATTCTAGCTTAAATTTATTGGTAATAAATAATTTTGAGACTTCTCTTGATTGCCTTGTAAATATTGCAGTCGAACAGCATGAATTTTTTTTAGACTTTCAAGCAAGGAAAAAAGGTCACGTTTATGCAGTAGAAACATATATTCAATAAATCAGTGTATCTGAAAAGCATTTAAGGATCACAACAGAAAATAAATTGAACATGTATGAGATGCTTTTGCTAATTAGTCCAATGCAGTTCTTGAACTATAATTCTGATAGCACTGATTAAAGAATATAGGCACAGATTTTCCTTTGAGTATAGCACTAGTTAAATTATTACCAGCGTATTGCATTCATTATAGCTGTAAGAAAGAATTAAGGTAAACAGGAAAGGATTTAGGAAAGACATGTAAGAAGTCCTGAGTGAACAAATGCCTCCTTTGTTCTGGGAGATTTAATAGGGATGGTCTCATTAGTTTATGAAAGGTGAGGTGGTGACTTGATTGGTTTGTAAATATTTGAGAAAAGTTATTTCTATAGAAAATACTTGGTCTAAGAGACCAATTACACTTTTCACACTAAAGCTGGGTTTTTTTCTTTCTGGGAAACTATTCTGTGACAAGAAGGTAACATTTAATTAAGTGCAAAAAACACTTTATGAAATTCTCTGAGTTGTGTTTTAGAATATGTGTGATACATAGGAGGATGGGCATTGCTTGCACATTGAATTCTTAATTGCCCGATTGTTTGCGTTTTTATTTGCTCTTTTCCACTGTGATAAAGTCCAGAAGCCCCAGTTCTGACAGAGTGATCAGAAATTGTTTAGCAAGAGTTTAAAAAATGCCTCTTTAAATGTAGCTGGAAGCAAAAGGATGAAACTGCAAGCAACAGCCTCAGCCCATTTGTGGGCTTTTAGACGATAGTCTTTTGGAATAAAAAGTACCAGCTGACACTCAGACAGAGAAGAATCACATCATTCCTCAGCAGGTACATTTTTCGCAGTATAAATGCGGGCTACTGAACAATTTTATTAGCATAATAATATAAAAATTCCTAACCATTATAAACAGATGACTTGGCAAAAGCTGTTACATCACATCAGTATTGCTAAGTGGACAAGTGGAATGGTCACAGCTCAGGATTTTGCAGATGCTGTGGAGAATCTTTCTTTCCCCACCTTCTCCAAAGGCATATGTTAAAGAAACTCTTTACGCTACAGTTGATTTTGTTTGGAATGAGATTTCTAATAGAAGCTCTGTAGCAGTCTCATATCTCTAAAATTCCATTTCCCTCAAATACAGGGGTAGCATGTAAAGATGCTGTGGGTAAAAGAATTAAAATCCCAATTACTGCTGCCTGGGAAAATGATGACTATAATATCCTTTTGCCCATCAATAGGAGGTTCAGTTCTCAAAAAGCATTTGTCCCTAGGGTTTCTGAAGCCAGGGCTAATCCATCAGCCATGGAGCGCAGTTGATTAAAAATTGTCTTCGTGCGAGCCAATGGAATGCACAATGATGTCAGTGTGGAGGAGACAGCAGCTCCTGCTACAGCGTGACTTCCCTCCCCACCTCAGCCCAAACAGGGCTTCTGATGTGTGCCAAATATGAGCAACCTATGTCTCCTCTTGAGACACTTTTCAGCACTTCCTAGAAGTGTATGTTTTTCAACTATGAACATGAAATGGCAGTTAATTCCTTAGGCAGTTTTCCTAGAGGTAGTTGACAAAATGATGGACAGCAGAGGATCAGGTTCATGCTGAATCCTGAAATTTTGCTTTGCCAGCTACTGTGTTTTTGCACACCTTGTGCTTTTTGGACTAGGAAACCCTAGGATAACTCTGTAGCAAGGAATGTACATTCTCCACTGTTTGAAACCTGAGTCCACATTTGGATATTCAGTTCTTTTTCAGGAATGGTATTACTGGCAATTCAGTGAAACCTGTTACTATTAGCATCTTGTCTCTTGGGAATAATATTGGATGATTCTACTGAAAATGTTTGTGACGCGTGGCAACATCTGGATGTGAGACAGACTCTTCTAAAAGCAGAAGAGCAGCAATGGAGTAGCAGCTTGAACATAAGAGTTTTGGGTGATGCATCAGCAAGAGATAGATTTTCACTTTGCTTTAGATTTTTTTGTGGTTTTTTGTTTCATCTCCTTGCAACTATAAAATAAAAATCTGGTACCCAGGATTGAGCTTAACTTCTTTTGTTTCACTACCACTTGAAGGGAGTCATAAGAATAAGAGAAGATAGTGTGGAGCTTGAGGATGTTTCTCATCTGCTTTTTTTTTTCTGTACAGTAGTTAATGAGGTCTAAGAAATCGGTGGCTTAGTGATGACAGGCAGTATATTTTTAGTGGAAAATGTTGACTTGCTTTGGAATAAGGATTCACAGTTTTCTAAGCTTTGTGAAATGTTTGGGCTCAAAAGCATGCTGTGAATATAATGGGATTCAGTGCAAGTTACAAAGCTGATTTAGTATTTGATGTCTTTTTCCAAAAAATACTATTCAATACCATTTATTAATTCACAGTACTAGTATTGGTTTTCAGAAAGAATATTGCAGTCACTGTACTACCCTTGATGTATACATCTGTTTTTGCTTGCTTTGGCAAACTCATACAATTAACTAACTCCCAAACTGGTTTTCATTTTCAAGAGCTGATGGCAACAGCCGAGTTCTGAATTGTTCAGTTTTGGCAAGTCGGGCTCTGGAGATCAAAGAGTGACGGAGGTGAATTACTCAATACATCTGTGTTGGCAAAGTGTAACCATTTCTGTCAATACAAGTATAGATCTGTGTCACCCAAAGAAAATACTGAATTTTATGGATATTTTAGAGAGAGATTTCGTGTGTATATTCTCCTGAGGGAGTTCTCTCTGAAGTTTCGTATCTCCAGAGCGTGTGCATACATTTTATGCTTGAGGTAGACTCTAGTCTTTAGCATATGGTAACAATATTAATTTGTGTTTTGTAATGTGGTCATTAGTAAACAATCCTCATCTGCTGTGGTTACTTTAACAGAGAGGGAAGTGAGCAGCTGTTGATTTTGCTGGTTTAATTTTAAATCACTATGATCTGACTGAAATCAAAATTAGTTGTGCTGTTGATTTTGGGAAAATAAGCCCTTTACTGGACAGGAATTTCTCTGTCCATCCAGTTACATACATCTGTTTACAGTTACTCCTAATAACTTTCAGTGGCAAGGAGACAGAATAACTTTTAGTTGTATTTCTCAAAAAATTGTTTCTTTGAAGAAACATGTCTTCTAATATATTTTACACAGGTGTCATTTCTTGAGTGGGGAAGGTAAAAGGTAAAAAAAAATAACAAAGATAGCCTGTAAAATTTGAAATTCAAAGACAGCATTGCTGATTTTTATAAATTATAGACTTCTGTAATAATTAACAAAACTAATTGTGGAAAAATGGAAGAGAGGAAGTTCTTTTAAATGGAGTTTGGCAAAAACATTTTTAATGTACTCTTTTTGCTAAGTAATTCTAATTCTGTCATTCATATTAACAGTCTCTGAACACTCACTAAGGAGGTCTTATCTTCAGAAACCCAGCTGCTCTTCCAGCTCATAACCTAACAGTTTACAGCTTAATAGTTGCTTTTTCTTTATTCCTTCACTCGGTCCTGGCCCTTGAGGAAGCTGATTTAAAGAATGGAGCCTAATTATTCTCCACTAAATGGAAATGCCTCCTGTAGGCTTAAAACCGCTCTTCTTTCCTTTTTCTACTGTAGCAATAATGGTGAATCCTCTTTATTTGCTACCCAAATATTTTCCCTTTATCTGTCACATTCTCTCAGGTTTTTTTTTTTTCCTCCCCAGCATCCAGTTTATTTTTAGCATTCTTTTCTGATATAGCTTTCCAAGTGAATATGGATCTGATAATATTCATGGATCTTCAGCGCTTAAGGAAAAAGTAGTTGCAGCTTTCCAAAGCTGTGTATATGTACAAAGAACACTTTGAATTTGTTTTTCTTTTCCTGTGATCTTTGGTTTCTGTAGCAGAAATGCCTGCTCTGTACTTAAGGCATTGTTTTTTTCACTAGGATCTTCAATGTTGACTTCACTTATATATCTTTGTGTCATATTTTTCCCTTTCCTTAAGTCTGACCCATTCAGAGAAAAGCAGTTGGACTTTATCCATAGAAATTAAGAAATAAATAATGACAATTTTATGTGGTCACAGGCATTTTAACATAGTCATATTTTAGCCCAGATTGATTTAAATTACTAAGTAGCAGAACATTTTTTAAAGATTAAATTTATTCATTGTCTCATATTTGTATTTAATTTCCTACAGAAAAGACAATTCATATTGTTTTAAAACAATATCTTGATTCTCCTCTAAATAAAGTCTGTATGTCAATTTTAGTATTATTTTTTTGCTAATAAAGTGAGTAGACTGTGTAAGTTATTAATCAACTGTATAATTTAACACAATGTATTTAGATTTTTAATGCTTGTATCTTCTACTTTTGAAAAATAGGCAATGACATGTCTTATTTACTAGAAGGTTAGATTCAGAGCCATGTTTTGTATCAAGCTGGTTTTAAATGGAAATGGAAATGTAATTAAAACATAAAAAAAGTAATGTTTAAAATAGTTTCCTACTATCTTACTATTTTAAGCTACAAGGTATATGAAGAAAGATATAATGTACAAAATAAGTTTTAGGAAGTAAGTATCATTTGTTCTAAATAAATTAGGTTGACTTTCTCTAATCAAAGTCTCATTTTAAATATTTTAAGCAGCAGATTTCAACCTCATGTATCTGTCTTTAATCATGGACTACAGGAAAAAGTTGGGGTTTTTTTCAAAACTCTGAACAAACTAGGTTTGAGTTGTGCTAAAGAATCAGCCTGAAATGAGGTGTTCCTTCTGTATCTGTAGGAGAGATTACAGTGATGGAAAGCTATTTATTGTTTCAGTGGGTTTCAGTTCCAGTTGTTTCAGCCACTACAACAGTCACTGTTCCTTGGTTTAACTTTGTTGTAAAAGATTCAAAGGAAGAGAAGCAAAATAAACCAATACACTGATAATAGTTTTATGCAAAATTGAAGTAATGATAGAAATAAGAAGTATGGCCTCTTATAAATCCTGTCACAACTTCAGGTTTATTGTTAAAAGAGAAATGAATGAAAGTACAAAATTAATATAGAGCTATGCTTATTTTTATTCCTTCTGTATCATGACTTTGACATTAATGGCTGTAGTGTTGAGCATCATCAGATAGTGTTGTCAAACCTCTTCAGGATGAACTTTATCACCAAAATAAATAGGGGAGACTCTTGGATAATATCCTATATCACCGTAATGAAAATCAGAATTTCCCATTTGAACAAGAATGTAATAGGAGTTGCAGTCATTCTGGGGGACAGGAGTAGGTTTATCATGACAGGTCATGTTGTATCTATCCTCTTTTGGCAGGGAAACTTAAGTTTAACAGTTCCCATTCTTCAAGGATTTTTAAATGTGTTCTGTTCTCTACTGGTTAACTTCAGGGTTTGTGTGCACATACTATTTCTGGATTTTTTTCTTCAATTTTTTGACTCTCAAAATTTTCCAGAACACAGTTAAAAACAAGTTTCTTTGAAGGAGAAGACAAAATCTGGCAATTTGAAATGTCAGGCTTTTATTTCGGTGTAGATGTTCTTTGTCTCAGGAGCTTAGGTATTGCAGTGATTTGGATTATATAAACCAGCCATTGTTTGCTGCTCCTTTACATTGTCTTATTTGATAGTGAGCATTTCTCATCATGTGGAAAAGATTGATCCAAACCAGGTGATTCTGTAAACTCAGAACTTGTTTTGTGTTGCAACTTCTTTGTATATTTTGACAAATCCTTCAAGTGTGAGGAAAAAAAAAGACAAAAATCAGTTATAAATCTTGTGACAAAACAGCATTTCTCTTACCTGGTAATGAAAGATTTTAATCTGACAATTATCTTGGCATAACAGCAGTGCCATAGAGTTTATTCTCTGTTACTGAAGTAAGTATTAAATATTTTTTCTTTCAGTGTGAAAAAAAGGTAGAATATCACATGCATCTTATGATGGCCATTAATTATTGATAACTAAATTGTCTGTGTCTTTTTTTCTTACAAACACAAATCAAAAAACAAAAAAAATTTCTTCTATGAAATTTTGCTAAGGCAGGGGACTTAGAAAGCTACTTCAGGTGTCTGCTCATCCCACTGAAGGATGAGAGGAGAAAATAGGTGAATACTGGGCTGCATTATTTCTGGCACATGTCTGTGCAGCTGCTTTGAGTGTCTTCAGACTATTCTGGTTGTGTGCAAAGTATGGCAAATCTTGGAAAAGCGTTTACTGCTGCAAAACATTATAAAGAAGGTATGTTAACATGCAAACCAGCTTTGAGCACTGCTGGAAGGCAGACTTGAACTGACTCAGCAGAGGAGAATGGGAGAAAAGCTGCTCCATTTCTGGATCCATGCTAATGCTGGTTTTGCTGGGCAGCCTTAAGATACTAGTGAGAGTAATAGTAATGCAAGGCATTAAGAGTGGAAAAGTTTCTACAGCCCTTCTAGTTGAGTTTCCTGACCATCAAGACTAATAGGATCCTCCAGCTATTCTCACAGCTTCATATCTGTTTAATAAAGCTGTTTCTTAAAAAACAAAAATTAATCATATTAAAAAACAAAAATTAATCATTTAACCAGGAGACTTTTTTGTATCTCACACATTTATTCAAGAGGCTGTTTAATGTAAGTGCTGTAGTACTTGTTCATTAAAGCATGTATTATTTAGAAGGCTGACAAGTATAGCAGCATTTTTTGTATTACCTGAGAAACCAGAATTCATCTTTGCAGGATATTCCAGTCTACCCATTAAACAGGAAAGTGTGTGTTCTTTGCTTTACCAAGAAGTACTTGTAAAATAGGTGAGTCTGGCTCCTAAGAAGGCATTACAATCTGCTGTGAAGTTACATATATATGAATCTTTCTAGATTCAGGGGTCATCAGTGTCTCTTGTATAAATGCTCATTTAGATACCTTGTAATCCATTAAAATGTGTTGGTGAGGAAGATAGTTTTTATCTAGCTTCTATGTGAAATCTGTTGTTAAACTATTCCAGTTACCTTTCAGGACCTGAAAGGCAAAATATGCAAGGCCTCCTGAACTGCATAGAAAGGGTATGATGAGGTACAAATACTTCTGAAGCAATGCATTTACTTAGAATATGGCTGGATTTTCAGCTCATGTGTACCTCATGATCAGCTGAATTTTTTGCAGCAAGCTTTTGGGTTTGAGGAATTTGCTTGTATTGGTTTATTTTTCCACCCTTATGACTCTCTAAGAAACAGGGAAGCTAACCCCCATAACAGTATTCTGATTTTTTGTTTCTTTTTGTAAAGTTTGCCCAAAGCAGACATCTGAGGAAATGTCTTCCAATCGTGATTCAAGCCTTACTAATGCACCGGTGCAAAGCAAGCTAGTATCTTCCTTCCAGCAGCACACCAAGAAAGCACTTAAACAGGTAAGCTTGTATTGACTGATCATCAATTGGCTTCCCTTAGGCATCTCTGCCATTCCTATGTGAATGGGATGTCAGCAGAATTTAAAGAGTCTTCCGAGGATTTTTAGTGCTATGTTTAGTGGTGTTTTGCTGGGGGTTTTGCTGTGTTTTTAGCAAGGGTGCAGTCCTATGTGTTGTGAGTTTAAAGGGGTTTTAAGTGCATTGCAAGTAAGCAGAATTCTTTATATTATCACACCCCTGCTTTTCCTACGTAAGCATTCGTGTTGAAAATTTTATGTGAGGTTAAAAATAAATTTTAAAAAAAATTTGAAAAGTGCTGCAGATAGGTAGGAATCTAGGTATGCTTGTTCAGTTTTTCTTCATGATCTGTTAAATAATTTTTTTCATGCTGTATTTGCTACTACAGGGTATAAAAGTAGGGTAGGGTTATTTTTATTAAAAAAACTTATGATTTGGATGATTTAGGTTCCATGATAAGTATTAAAGCTTGCAAAAGCAGCTGTTTATTCAAAGTCAGCTATTAGCTGAAAGCATGATAATGTGAAAATTATTTTCCAACATTGCCAAATTAATTCAGCTTACAGCCAGAAAAATGAAAAACTAAAAAACTAGAATTAAAAAAAAATTATCATTACCTCTTCTCCATTTTGAGATGTGACTTTTCTAAAGTGTCAGGATAATGAGATGATGTTGTAATTTTTCTCACCACTGCTCTCCGAGTTATGGTTAATGGAGATCTAGTATTTCTATTATATATGAGTATATCTATTACATATGAGCTTATTGCTCAGTTCTTGGTTTAGGCTTAAGTTAAGCAAAGCCTGTCCACATCCCCTCTAAACGCTTTAGTTTTTCATGCAGGCTGGGTTTAAATCCAGTAAAATTAATAGATGTTTATCATTCACACAAGGTTATGTTGTATTTAGAGGCTTTAAGGACTGAAAAGGATTATTAGATTGAGGTCTTATATGTGTTTGTTCAGGAAAATTGAGCAGTGGGCACAAAGCAGCTCACTAACCATTAAGATATGAAAAACACACACTTCTTGGAAACTCTCCTATACAGATCTTTTGTGATCTCTGCACTTCCCTAGGGGTGGAGGGAGCAGGCGAAGGGAAAGGTGAAGGGGAAAGAAGGGGAAAAAAAGAGCAAAGCCACAAATGTTTGAACTTCCCTAATTGTTTAAACTCTACCATTTGTCACTTACCAGATATATAGCATTGAAAATAATTTTAAAAGGGCAAATTAATCAGAATAGCTTAATTAATATAAAAAGTCATAACACTGATGTGAATCTTTGAAAACATTCCCTAAGGCAGTAGGGTTAAAGCAACATCAGAAAGTTAAGTAATCGATAAAAAGAAATTAGTTTTAAGTAAGTTGATGGTAATTAGATCCTGTAGTTCAGAGTATGAGAGCAGCATTACAGATACCAGCAAAATGTTTTCTCTGTGCACAGTGTGAGATAAATGGACGTTTGTATGATGGAATAGTAGATTTTTGCATTGTTCTCTCTTAAAGTTTCAGGTGTTGGCTACTGCCATATATACACATTGCAGGTTTGATTTGTTACTGTAGCAGAGGTGAATAAACCTTAACAGCGATTTTATTTGTAAAATTGCTGTTGGAAATTTATTCTTTCACTTTCCAATCTTTCAATTGCTTTTATGGATGCATAGTACCTAAAATTCATACAAAGAACCTGTAATACTTTGAATACTGAAGAAGCTTTTAGACATGCTATGCAACACTCTTCAAATTGATACAAACTTACTGATTCCATGCTGAAGTAACAGAGGATAAGCCATCATCCTACTCTCAGGAAGTGCTTGTAATATATAAACATGTATATACTGTATATAATATATTGTAATGGGGTCTTCCTTAGCTATTGCCTTTTATCTACTGCAAAACAGTCTTTACAGAATGAAAACCTACAAGATAGTTTTCAGTTTCCTACTCAATTTATTTAAAACCAGTGGGTTCTTCACATTACTCTGATCTTGTGCGTATTTGGTTTGTAACCACTAAAAATAAAGTGAGAGGGAAGTTGATAATGTCCAGTTCTGCTTGAAGATCTGAGCTAGAATTAGAAGATTTTCTCTACTGTTTATCTACTTATTAACCACTCTACTCATATGTAATTCTCTTTAAATTATTATGTGCTGGATTTACATATGATTTGTTTTTTAATGAATTCTAGATATATTCCTGGGTTTAGATTGCAAAGAGCAATCTCGTGTTTGGCTTGTAACAGCCTGCATTTCAGGATGTTCTCATGAATCAAATTAGTCACAATGCTGCATTTCTTGAGCTCTGCAAGGAGCATGGAGAAAGGGCTTTTTTGAGCCCTGTCTGGCTCTTGGTTTTGATTTCTCTCAGGTAGCAGTGAATTTGGGGTACTTTGGATTTGGATTTGGGGACTAAGGAGGTTTGCAGTTGCAGTGGATTTTCATAAGGTCTGTGTTACAGGTCAGAACTTGGTCCTCACCTTTCAGAGGCTGGGCTGCCATTTTGGTCTGGAAACTTGCTAGCTTCACCACCTTCCATGGTGTCCTTGCTGGGAAAGAGATTTTGAGTGTTTCACTGCTGAGTGTGTCTTGTGCTTCTCTTTGGTTTCTGAGGGAGTTTCATTTTTGCTCTTGTATAATGCTTACACTTTGCTCTGAGTGTAATGTCCCACAAACCAGTTCCTGTTCATGAGGGTTTAGACAAAAGAGCCTATGGTGTAGAGCTGCCTTTTATGCTTGGCTTTCTGATGGCAGATTTTACAGATTTCTGTTTCCTTTTTGCTGTTGGAAGTGCTTGGGCATGTGTGCCCAGCTGTTGCTGCTCTTGTACCTTTGAAAAGAAGGCTTATGGCACGCTGTCACACGCTGATTTCCTATCAGTACTGATCAGTTCCATACTGATTTGCCTCATTTTGACACTCGAGAGTTTTGGCATGCAGACCCATGTAAGGACCTCTTCCTGGGAAAGTGCTGAACTACACCTGCATCTGCTAGCAGTGGTACATGGTCACACTACTGTGTGCATTATTCTTGCTCTGGACAAAGCTAACTCCAGTATGGACATCAAGTCATGGCATAGTATCTACATGCTTCTGTCTGGTCCAGTTTCTGTTCCATTGACTTGAGGTGACACTTTTTTTGGAAGTCTTCACTGTATACAGATTTATCTGTATCTATCAAGATGTTCTTGGAACATTTCTCAGAAGAAGCGATCATACCTGCAAACTGGCCTCACGTAGGTAACACTGAGAATGTGTGAATATCCAGGACATTGAGGTGGTGTTAGTGTCTATTGGACTCTGATAGCCAAGTGTAAGAGCACCTTGCCCGTCAGTGTACCAGGTGTTCCCTGGGGCAGTACCAAGAGAGGAGAAAGAACTTGAAGATGCGCTATAATGGTGTCTGGGATGATAATAGACCTCCCAGACATGGAAGAAAATCCTGCCTCACTTTTGGCACTTTGGAATCAGCACCAAGAAGGGTACCCATAAAATTTCTGTTGGGAGAAGAGAAGGATACTCCATTCAGACTCAGGATCTGAATACAGAACCAGGACATGTCTGAGACTGTGCTGGGCATCCAGATCTCTTTGTAGAGACAGAAACTCCAGAGACAGCAGCCAAGTGGGTTTGGGAGGAGAGAAGCTCAGGAAATAAGGGAATCAACTCAAGGTATGTCACTGCCATGGTTTGTTTTGTTTTTCTTAACTTTGGGCTTTGTCTGCATGCTTGGTGGCTGGGTTCATATATGTGCCACTATTTAATTCATAAAGTGGGTAGGTGAAGTTTTTTAAAGAGAAGGAAGGCACCCATTTGTAGGATTTGTTCTTATAATAGAATTGGCAACTACTCCACCCCCTTTTTTTTTTTTCCAGTGGATGCTGCCACACCCCGAGAAGTGGGGAGGTTATGGTTTAGCTCATGTGTTGCTTCTGAATTGTAGGATATTAGACCTGTACAGCTCCAAATAACATTTCAGGTTGACGTTTCTACCACAACTGTAATTCTTATTAGAAACCAACCTACAAGAGACTAAATTTCAGAGCAGGATGGTTAACGCTGTAATTTAGCCCTGATTTACCCGAATCTATAGAACTAGTTTATCAAGATTTCTTTGTTTGTTTCTTTTTTTTTGGACACAGGTGTCCAAGTGCCTAGGTTGGCACTGAAGGTAGAATCCTGATCTCCCATGATGCTGGTGTGAATTTGCTTTCCTGTCTTCAGCTCACACTGCTTACCTTTCTTTGAGAGAAGAACAAGAGCAAACTCACCAGTCTTGCTCCCTCCACACTCATTCTGTTAGGACTTCTTTCCTTGACTGCAGCCAGATGCAGGTTATCTTGAAGCATTTTGCTGTCCATAGAAAGTAATCCCGTATGAGTCTGTCTGTGGTGTCTCTCCTTTGACTCATCTGAGCAACTGCTCCTACACATGCTCTAATATAAGCCTGATATATTTGCCTGCCCTGCTTTCCTTTCCTCACCCCAAAGAAGCAAAGGTGACAGAGGAGATCATTATGATGATTCTGTCCTAATCACTTAGAATTTAAGTGCAGGGTGTCTTCCTGAAAGGCTCTGAAAATCCACTGTGAACTGAGAGATATTTTTTGTACTGAATTCCTCGTTATAGAGAGTTTGCTGCACTTGCTCATTGTCTCTGTTAACCATCTTCCTATGTTTCATTTCAGATGCCACAAATGTACCAAGGCCCCAGTTGGAGAATTCTGGTTCCCTAGCTGAAGCATTTGATCAGATGTCTGGCAACATAAGTGATGATTCTTGACAAATTTTCCTGACAACAAATGGAAAAGAAGGAAAACATGTTGCTTTTTGACTTCTAGAGAGACATGGGAAGGGACACTGGAGTTTACAAAATGCATTCAGGAGAATGGAAGTTCGAAGAGGATAAGCTAAACTGATTTTCTGATTGCCAAGACAAGTCTAGGGAAGAGGACAGAGAAACTATGGCAGGGAGACTGCATAAAGGGGAAAAGAAGCTGGGAGAGCAAGAGTTCCAGCAGAAGCTGTTCAGGGAGTACATGCATTGCCCGAAGGCTGGCTGCACGGTATGTCCCTCTAAAGGTCCCTATGCATGGGCAGCATGTACCAGCTGCTCAACACAGTGCTTTGGTAAGACGCAAGACAATGTTTATGAGACTCTCTTCTGGGTCATGCCCCTGGTCCTCAGCCCTTACCTGTGATGGGAAGAAAGGGACAGGAATCCACACAATCCCTGCTTTCTTTTTGTACTGCTTTTTAGTAACTAGCTCCCAGTTGCTGGAGCGTTCTGCTTGTCTCTCCTCTGGGGCTGTTTGCACAGCATGCTTTTTACGGCGCTCCTGCACCTTTTCTGTTTTAATAAATGTATTTTACAGAATTTCTTAGTCTGAGAAATAACTAAAGAATTTTAAAGCAACTTCAGAACTACTGTGCTGAAGCATAGTTGCCCCTCTGCCTCAGTGTAGGACAGTACCCCTCACTTAAAGTATGTCCTGGCATGAGCATTACCTTTGTTTAAACCTACCACTGCTACATAGTGGAATCTTCTTCCCAAATATGGGTTGAAAGTGTTCTCTTTCTTCTGTTCTGTAGAGATGCAGTTGCTTTTTCCAAGTCTCAGATAGTCAAGCTGAAGACAGCAGCCTAGTTCTAAGCCTTGCTTTGTCTGATTCATTAAGTAGCTTGTCCCTTAAGTAGCCTGGGGAACTATTTCAGATGGATTGGTCATTGTTATTGTATTAATGAAAATATAATCACTAGAGATTAGAGTCCCAGTTAAGCTTTTCCAGTGGTGTTACCTGATTTTTCCTTATAGTGGCAGTGAATATCTGTGTGAGTATCTTCTTTTGGGCCATGTGAAAAGAACAGCTTTTGATTTGAATAGTTTGTAACATGAAATTATATCCAGGTGACAATGAATCATGTCTTGATTTTGAAGTGCGTCCTAGAAAATGCTGGCCTTTTCAGGAAAAGACAGGATTTGGAACAGCTCACAACTCTTCAGAGCTCTAGGAAGCCTCCTACAAAATGTTGAGAAGCAGTTATCTACAAATGGTGTTCCAGGAGCTGTTGGGTAGGTCCCCAGAAGGCTGTGTGCTCAGGATGTGTGGGCAAGCGGGAGTACCCAGGCTCAAACAGGATGTCAGGCAGAAAGACATTACACTGCTTATGCTGGTGCAATGTAAATTCTCTGAGGGGTAATGTGAGAAGATTTTTTTGCCTGGGAAGTCTAGACATGAAGCCCCTGCTGTATGCTTTGGCCCCTGTGCAGAGTGTGTTTGAAAATTTAACCTCATGGAAAATGTTGATTACAGTTTTTAAGATTTTGTATTGATGTTGCTCTCTTTATTTTAATTTGTTTTTAAGCTGCTTTCTACAAACTGTTTACTTACCTATATGTGCTTTGTTGTGCCAAAGAACAGATTCCCCATAAAACACTTTTCAGCTGATAGATGTTATTAATTTAATACTACACAAACCATTTAAAAAATCCCAATTCTTCTCTCTGTAAAAAAGCTTTCACTGAGTTGATGCATATGCCATCATCATTCCCATTCACATGCAAGTCAAAACAGACATTGAACGCATCACGTGTTTTTTGCCCTTGGTTCTGTGCTTGGGAAAGCACCAAAAACATTTGCTTTGCAGTCCATTGTGATCTGCAGCAACTGTAGCTGTGCCTGCATTATTGCAATCCCGTAGAAAGTAGTGCTGGCTTGCAGGTGTAGAGACACACATATGAACACACAAATCTCTGTGTCTCTGCCCCACGAAGGTCCAAGCACTTCAGAGCTGGTTGGTACACAGGTAAATGTTCAGTGTTAATGTGTACTGTAGTCCTACAGAAAGACCCTGAGCCCTACTGAGAGCTAAAGAACAAATACACAGCAAGACATTCTTTTTATTCCAAATACAGATGTAAATATCACAAGGAAGGAGGATAGCACGGGACAAGAATAGATGCTTATTTGAGGAGGTATTAGCATTTGTTTGAAAATAAACCCCAGGTCTCCAAACTTCCATCCTGCTGATTCTGACACTGCTCTTCATCTCCAGATGATAATTGTGTACACTTGGCACCATACCGACATGTTTAGTGTATGGTCTGGTTGGAAGTAAATTAATTTGCTTTGGAAATGGCACTTTGTACCTTGTAGTTGTTTTCATAGGACATCTTTATTGTGTTTTAATCTTATGTTTGCATGCTTATAACTGAGTACTTTGTTTATGTTTAATATAAGAATTAGTGGCATCCAGGAAACAATAATGGGTTTTACTCTTTGTGATTTGTGGTGCTTACTGTTTTAGTTTAACTGCTCTGTCTGTCTGTGAAACAGGTTGCCACTGAGAAATTTTAATTTAACAGACGTGGGACTTAAAGGCTCTTATTTTATTAACAAAATGAGGGTGAGAGAGAGGACAAAGACTGAATTTTATAGTGGTGTTAAGTGTATCAGTGATAAACCATAAACCTGTTCCATCTTTGTCAATTTGGGATCCATAACCATGATGTGGAGCTGTTATTTATTTTGTGCGAGAGACTTTGCTCAGTCTGTCATAGCTTGTATTTTCACATGGCAGAATGGAAGAATTCCATAGCTTTACATTTCTGATCTGAAATGTGTGAAATTTCAAAGGCTATGTTTCATGATATGAGTTTCAGAATGTAGACTTGACGTTTATGGAACAAGTAGAAATCTGGGAAGATATTGCTTAATGCAACCAAGTGTTACATGTCTTTGTTGTTAATAACTTAATTTTTAACATTCTCAGCGTGTCACGCATTTAAGCTCAAATGAAAGTGGTTTTCTGCATTAATGGTTTATCTGTGTGCTGCATTTTTTCATTCTGAGTTGAAAAGATGTGGGAAAGAAAAATAACAAAAAGAAAATTGATGAGCAGCGGTAAAATCAGAGCACAGAGGTTGACATTTTGCTTCTGGTGCTCTTTTGGGGAGGTATTTTGCCCCCATCTCCAGTTATCTTTTGGTTTATATTGTTTCCTTTTATTCTTACTTGAAAGATGGCTTTATGAGTTTCTAATGAAGACAGTCAACCATTTTGTTACATGGGTGAAGAAGCCTTTCCTGTGTTAAGATCAACTAAACATGACATTATTGTTATTAAGAGCATATAATGGCATTCATGAAACCTCCAAAATACTGCCATACTCCAGTAGGGATAGAAACTCCCTGAAAAAAAAAAGGAACCTTGCTCTTGTCACGTCTTTATTAAAAAAAAAAAAAACAACTCTTGGAATTAGAAGTTCACTGTTAATTTCATGGTGTTTTTCTTTTGCCATCTATCTTCAGAGTTTATGTTTTCTTAATTATCATCTTTTTATTTTATTTTGAGTTCTTTGGATGAAAATGGATTGATAGTTTACTTAAAGATTTTGGCAATAAAAATAACTTCATTAAACCAAATAATTATGCCAAGCACTGTATAATGACCATGGCAGTGTTATTCAACAGATGGTCACAGATTCATTTTTATGAATGGGAATATTGGGAATTCTCCATATTCATTATGTGCAAGAGAGTCACAGATGTCCTTTGCAAATCTGCTTGTGAAAGGCTGGATGTAAGTATTATATTTTGGTGGTAATTTTAAGAGACCCTTTAATGTTTTACCTTGTATATTACATGAACTTTCATTTCCTTTCCTTCTTTTGATTTATTTGATGTACAAACAGGATGGTAGTAATGTCTTACAGAATACTTCAACAGTGATCAGTTCTAGGTATTTAAAACTTGCAGCTTTTTTAACTCAGGCATTTAGCATGAATTGATTGAATGCATTTAAAATGTAAACATAGCCTCGTTAAAGAAAAATATTCTTTATGTAAGCTATCATATGCACTACATGTGTTTTTCTCTAATTTTCCATAGGGAAAATGACACCTTACCATTTGGTAAAATCATCATCTGTTTCTTGCAGTTCTGCAGGAAGTCCAGCTAGGAGGTTATATATCTCTAAATATGGATGAGATGCAAAAGGCTGTGTCGGTAAAGGATGACAATGTAGTTAGTATGTGTTAGTTACTGTTTCCATATCTGCAGTGATATCTGGAACCATTTTTCCGTGGAATGAGTTACAACATTTCTCATTTTCTTCAGTGCTAGTTATAAATTTGATTTATTTGGTTGTGGTGACTAGGAAAGCACTAAATTAGCTTGGTGCACTAAAAGCTCAGTATAGCAGGCATTTGGTGCATGTTTCACTTGGAGTAATCTCATTGACTTCCCAGCTAAGTAGAATTAATCTTGGGTTACAAGATTCTTGTCTTATCCTACAGTAGTCTTGTATTCTAAAATTAATATCCCTCAGGCTAGGTGTAGAGAAGTTATATATTTGTCCTCAGCAGAGACTACAGAGATTGTCCTTCATTTATACTTAACTCCTTCTAGTATTTGGCTTCCCTTGGATCTGGGTGTCAATCAGCAGTTTCTCCCACCGATGGGTTGCTCCTAGTGTTGTCTTGCAAAGATTTGTCTATCCAAAATTTCAGACCCTGCAGCTTCAAAATCGAAGGAGAATTTAACACAAAATTGTTGTGATTAGCCAGGCATATCACAAGAATGTCTGTGCAGAATCTCAGCCATCTCTTTGCTCTGGAAATCATATGTTAGATTATTTACTTGATATCTTTGTGCCCTCCTCCCCTGCCTCATGTCTTTCATTTGACAAATGAAAAGACAGAGAGGCATGAGGAAGGTTATGTGCCTATTCTTTGTACACAGGGTGATTCATTGATAATTCATTCACTTTGTGTTAAAAGTTTTACTTAGATTTTAATATCCACATGGCGGGGGTTGGGTTTGGGGTGGGGGATTTGGCGGGGGGGGAGGTTTCTACAGCCTTTCCTTCAGGTGCGTGTGGCTTTACTGTCAGCTTGATTCTCAGACTTAACTTGGGCCCTGTTTGGTGATCGGTTCCTTGTGCTGTGAAGCTGGAGGAGCTGGGGAAGGGACTGGCAGTGAATCAATGGGTGTTAGAGGAAAAAGAAACCCTGAAAAACAAATGCGCATCAAAAGGAAATGGTGTCTTTAAGGTTTGTGCTTGACCCTCACATATAGAGGTGCTTAGCCTGTAGCTCAAGAAGTGTGCTATGCCTCGAAGTAAATAGTTCTGGTGGCTTTGTCTGCTCCCAGCTGTATTTCCTCATCTATCTGTCCAGGGGGTGCCTTGCATTAGTGCTTCATGAGCATGAGTTGGCCTGTGCTTCTTGGAAATGCCAAATCGGTTGCATAAATGTGTCCTTAAGGGCCACAAGGGGCCTTCCAGTAACAGAAAAGAAGGTAAGTGGTGCACCTGACAAAGATTGGGTACTGCCCTCGCTCCAGCAGCACGTGTGTCACCTGAGGTGTATGAACATTGCGTGCCTGTCACTGGTGGTGGATACACTGCTGGTTCCTTTCTCTCCTTCATGGGAGCTCAGTCTAAGGATTGAAAATCGACTAGAAGGCTTGACAAAGAATCTCCCTTTGCCACAGTGGCTGTATAAATCATTAAGATGGTATTTCCATATGAATGCTGGCAGCAAGGCTGTGTACCCTTGGTAGAGGTGGAAATTGTCTTGGAAAGTCAGGAGGAGGCAGGAGGAGAGCATGGAGCATTGTTTGGGCTCTAACTGTTTGTCTAGGGAGGATGGCTTGAGGATGGCATCTGGCAAATCAGGCTGTGGCGCACCATGATACAAAGTTTGGGTTGTGTTATATTGGTGTGTTGTTAGTGCAGACATTGCCTGTCTTTTCTGTTAATTTTTAGTGAACTGTTTCCCACTGTCTCCATGGTATTACTGTTAATTAAGGATCCCCTAGTTTGACACTTAGGTTTGTAGGGTCATTTTTGGAATTTTGAGGAATTTTTGAGAAATGTTAGCACTTTAGAATTTTCTGTCCACAGGTCTGGCTGTGCTTGCTCATTAGCAGTATGAATTTTCTGTCTCAAAAATGTTTGAAGTATAGATTGTTCTTTATGGCTTTCTTCTGCTTCTTTGGTTCAGTGCAGATCTGACCAGCTTCCTTTCTTTGTTTGGTTTCAAGTGTTCTAATTTACTTTTTATTGCACAGTGCTTACGTGTCTTTTAAGAAGTACAATAAAATGGGTTAATCCATGAAATAGCTTCTATGTGGCCTGGTGTATTTTATACTGTGTAGAGTGTTATTTAGAGGAATAGACCGATATCGATTTCTTTCTTCTCAGGGTTTTTTTTTTCCTTCTATTATTTAGCTATGTGAACAATTTGGAAAGGTATTACAATCCATTAAAGTTACAGACTTAAACCTTATAGGGTATCAGTCATTCATGCTCATAAACCTATAGGGATAATTCATATCAAATATGTTCCTTGTTCATATGATATTACTTTAATAAATCCCCAAAGTTCCTAACACAAATCACAATTGTAAAAATAGAGTGCACAGTAAGAATGGAGAAAAATAGCCAGGAGGCTAGGAGAGATCTGTATTAAGCCCATCCCATTCTGATTAATTCCAGAATTTTAATGCTTGCAGATGCATTAATTGGCAGGTGTTCATATTTGTATGTTTTAAGACCTTTTGAATGAGGTATCATTTTCCATATAAAACAGTCTGGTGGGTATTTGCTATTTCTAGTCTGTAGATATTTTATATTACACTACCAGCCCTGTATTTGATACATTTATGAAACACAAAGCACTACCATTTGTAGAGATTTATTCGTGTATCATTTTTCCCCAGATTTGCCAGAACACCATCATGTTCGTGTTCTGAAGGTTAATGCCCAAAGTCAAACAGACAGAAGCCAAATGCTGCAAGGTTTCCAAGATTAGGACTGATTCCCTTCACGAAAATAAATGATTCCTGCCATGTTCAGTGATTTTGTGCAGCACTACTCACGGCTGAGTGAGTGCATCAATACTGTAGTCCTTACATGCTGTACATACTGATGACACTCTGTGTTAACTTGATTGACTGAGCAGTATACTGGAGAGGATGCACCTGCGAGAGATGTGCAGACATATATATTTTTATTCTGGTTTTGAAACATTTTGGTTTTACTTTTTTTTTTTTTTCTTGGAAGTCTTAGTTTCACATTTCAGGGGTTATCACGTTGTGCTGTTAAGGTAGAGGAAACAGTTACATGCTTCTTTGTTGTCAAAACTGGATTGGAAAATGATCTAAGGTGCATCTTCTTTCTCTATTAAAAAAAGGGAAAAAAGCCTGAATTTATATTTTAAAAGAAAATGACATAAAGAGGACGAGTGTGAAGTCTGGCAAGTCAGTAGCTGTGTAAATTATGCTTATTTTAAGGGTTTCAGTTTAATGGTAGAGAAATGTCATGTGTAATTCACTTACAAGCATTATCTTTTGCTACAGCTTTATGTTTTGTTATCGTTTTTGTAGGCTTTAAGACAACAGCAGAAAAGAAGAAATGGAGTCTCAATGATGGTAAACAAGACTGTTCCTCGTGTTGTTTTGACACCATTAAAGGTGTCCGATGAGCAGTCGGATTCACCTTCAGGTAAATAGCTAAAGGACCGTCTGCAAGATCAGCTCTAGTCACAGAGCCTTCTTCTGAATCAGCTGTGTAGCATACAGAATTTGGAATTGCTGAAATAATATTTCCACTGGGTGGCTTTGTTTAACATCTTTATTTCCTTATCAAGTCTCGTGTCTCAAGGATGGAGATTTTTCGTTAATAAAGAATTGAAGGCACACAGTAGAATGACAATTGGTAATATCAGCAGCTTTAAAGGAATGCAAAGTAACATTTTGTTTGGCTCTGGAGCTCTAATGGAGGACCACATGCTGGTATTCAATGCCATAAAAAGAGGAGGGGGGGGAAGGCAAGCTTCTCTGTGAATGTGAATTTGTGTCTCAGTTCGGCGTTGCAATACTCAAATCCTTTTGTTAGCTTTTCTTCTTCTTATACCGTGCTTATCACTGCAGCATAACCTTGACCTTTAGCTCTGGTGGTTAAGTTGCTTCATTTTAAGAGATTTCTGTGTCTATGCCTAACACAAATTGACAGTTGTATTTCCAAATACATCTTTTCTTTAAATGTTTCTTCACAAAGAAATGATCTTTTTTCAGCCGTAGATTGCTTTACTGCCCCATAACTTGAGGTTAAAATATTTTTTAAAATACCTCTTGGGCATTATAGAACTATGTTTTTTTTATTAGATCAGTGAACATTTTTATTGACTACGGGTTCAGTAAACTTTAGTTTTCAGCACTTAATTGATTTATTGAGCTTTTACTTCCAATTCTTCTGATGAGTAGGAATTGTATTGTGACCAGAAAAGTATATTGCCTTTCAGCAAGAAGATGTCAATTTTTTTAAAATCCTATTTTTGTTTTGTTTACGGTGTAGGGGGTGCTGAGGGGATTGTTAGTAAAAGTGCAAAAGCATCACATTTGAGGGATTTTATTTTTTTCAAAGGATCTGAATCTAAAAATGGTGAAGCAGATGGTTCTGATAAAGAGATGAAACATGGGCAAAAGTCTCCAACTGGAAAGCAGACAAGCCAGCACTTAAAGAGGTTAAAAAAATCTGGTTTAGGTGAGTAGGAGTAAAATAAATATCTTACTTATATTTTTATAATCTCTGTGTTCTCTTGAAAAGTTTTATTTTTCTGTTTACTTGTCCCTTTTTCAAACTCAGCAGCTGACCCTCTCTCAAGAAGAGATCTTTCTGTCTACCTGGAAAATCCATGGTCAATTTTTTTTTCCTCCTCAGAATGATTGTCTGTAGTCGCTTTTGAAAGTTTGACAGAGCTAAGCAACTGCAGGCAGAGAGGTGATTTAGCAATTAGAATCTGATTGTTACATAATGAGTTTTTGGGGGATGGAGGCAGGGTGTAACAGAAATTCTTTCTTTGTGGTGAATTTGCTTGCCATCTAATGTGCATTTATTCCCAGAGTTAGTAGCATATTTGCTTACATCCTTGCCCTGTTAGGAGATAACCTTCTCTTTTCTTCATTTGCATTATTGCATGTCATATAGAGATTTGGCATAAAATTTTTGGTTGGTTCTCCTTCTTTGGCTGATTTATTTCTTCATTGGATCTGTAATTATTTTGAAGCTACATCTCTTGAGGTGGTAGATACAGTTCTGGTTTTATTTTCTGTGGGTTTTTTAGCAAGGTTCATGGATCATGTTCTGTAATTAACAAAGAATTTTCTCTGAAGAGATGCTAAGAGTAAATTCTCAATCTCCATGTGATAGGCAGATTTTCCTGCCCTGCATGAAATTTAATTGGAAAAGTTCCCTAGGGAGCACAAAATATAGTGTTCACTAAGACTCTTGTCTCTGCTTAAGTAAAGTCAAATAATGACATAACTGTTTCTTTATCTTTACCGAGTACTTTTTGCATTCAGCCGAGTGCTGAATCATTTAGAGAAGTATTTTGCAATGTGGCCATGTTGGAAAAGATAACCAACAAGCTTTTTGTCGTGGCTAAATCCTAAAAGTTATTTTCTGTCTGTCTTTGTGGGGATAAGATTGTTCTTCTTTATTAGTCATCCATCCTTGTCCTATTTTTATACATAATGATCCTGTAAATTAGCTCCAAGGCACTTCGCTTCTTAAATGCCATGGGTGATTTGTTCAGTATGGTATTGCCAGTTCCTGGAAATGTAACCTACAGGCCTTATTGTATCACAGCCTCCCATGAAAGTGTACTTTGGTTTCATACATGATCTTTCTGCAGATTATCTGTCAGTCCCGTATGGACAGATACTTCTCTATGTTGATCCAACAGCATTATTCTAAATAGACAATACTCCTTCAGTATAACAGCTTTTGCTGTGCAAAGTTATGTTCAATGTTAGATGATTTCCTGTAATTTTTCTCTACATTTAAGACTGAGATACATCATTTCAAGTATACATTCCTCCCCATCTTCAGATACTAGCTGTTGGCTAATGATATCAAATGAATTCATTAGGGGTTTTCTTGGTGGATTTTGGAAAATAAATTCTCTGGCCTTTTGGGACACCACACACGGAATGTAGGGAACTTCGTATAAGGTTTAAGCGTTTCTGCTCTTGTACTTGCTGAAATGTTTCTCTCATGACACAACATTTCTTGAGATGCTAAAAGTGCAGTTGTAGAGCAGCTTTGAGAATGGGTCCAGAGTCCTGTATAGTGCACAATTCAGCTCCAGATACTGTTTCATTGTCTGAAACTCTGCTGATCTGCCCAACATTCAGTACATGTTGTGTTTGATAGACTTTCTGAGCTCTGATTAAATATGACTTTTCTTCCCTTTTAGTTAACAGATTCTTCCAACTGTGTGATTTCTGTCCTTTTTCTGTTTTCATTTTTATACCTTGATGTAGAACCATGGTGCTCCCATCTCCTTACAGTTAATTCTCTATGTTGGAGACTGTTCTCGTATTTTCCAAGGCTGCAAGCCTGAATTTCTCTCTTGTCTTACAGCTCCTATTTCTGATCTGGACAGTGATACCTCTGAACTATATAAGGATTCAAAATGCCTTTCTCTGTGGAAAACAACGTAGAAAACATTGGCACATGTTTTGTCATAAACTCCTCTCAGAGCTCTGATTCGTGATGCAGTAGTGTCATGCTTCCATGCTGCTCCCAAATACTTCACTAAATCTTATTACAAACTTGGGACCTGCTGTACAGATCCTAAATTAGCCATAGGAAGGGTGCAGGAGAGAAAATTTGTTGTTCTTCTGAACAGATTTTGAGGGTTATTTTTTTTAAATAGGAGTGTGGTGGGGATCCACAGTTTGCTACTGGCCTAGAATTAATACACACATTTCTTCCAGAAGTTGATAAAACCTCCATAGTATTCTGTAAGTGATAGCAGGTCAAATAAATCAGAAAATTTAGGTTTGTCTTTTTTTCTTGGGCTTTTCACGCTCTGAGAATATCTGCCACTGAAGGATGTTACTGATTTTGCAGTCATGTATCTTATTTGAGTTTGGATTATCTCTGTGTATATGCCTTCTCATAGGATATGAAGTGCTAGCTGGGGAAAATGTTACTCTATTTTGGAGTCACTTAGAAGAGGGGGATATGTATTTTGTATTGATTAAAGAAGAGAATATACATACAAGCATTAAAATTCAATACATCATACAACTTGTGTTATGCTCAGGGACTGTGTTCTTTCTACATTTATATTTAGTGGGTGGAACAGATGGTGCAGATAGTTTATTGTGATGCATTCATGAAAATGGGCACTTTTTCCATGCAATTGTCCTGTATAACAGGGCATTCATTTGTTGGTAATGGAGTCTTTGCTGTACTGAAATAAAGTATGTTGGAAATATGTGTTGGAAAAGGTTATCCTGTGCTGAGTGCAAAGTAGTCCTCGTCTCATTCAGGTACTATTGTCTGCTGAAAAATAAAATAAAATTACAAGAATGTTTGCAGGAGGCTGTGACTGAAGTAGAGCTTTTAGAATTTACCAATCTGCATTTTCTTGCATATGTATATTTTGTGGTTACAGACTTTCAGGGAAGAGACCACCACAGGTCCTCTAAGAAATCTCAAGCATAATTGCATTCCTGCTATTAATGTTACTGTTAAGTAGCTTGTAGCATTTGAGACATTCCTAATAATCAGTATGCCCAAATTTTCTCATTTTTAAAGCATAATTTATTCTTAACATGTCAGTTGTGATTGTTGCTGAGAGGTCCTATGTAAATGCCAAATGCCATCATTGCTCATAGCAGCAGAATAATCTTTAAATCACTTTTTTAGAGATTCTGATGGAGTGTGTGTTTTACATAGATCAGATCCCTCTTACACCATCTTTGAAATATTTGAAAGTACCACGGACTGAAACCTGAAAAAGTTTCGGGGGGGGGGGGGGGCCAGCGTTTAGAAGCTCTTGAGTTTTTCCAGCCACCTCACCTGGACTTGTATATATTAAAACTTAGAGGAAAAAAGGATTGTAGCAGTATATATACCTTGAAGCAGGTAGCTCTTTAAGAAGCTTTTAAAAGGTATCTTCTAAATATTATCCTTGAAATACTAACAAAATCAGACCACACAGGATCTCCAGTGGTCATCTAATTTGCTCATCAGTCATAGGTCAAAATCAGATATGCATCTGTCATTACTGACAGGTATTTGACATATTCTTACAAGGTTTCCACTGATGGAGACTGTAATACCTCCCTATGGATCTCATCCAGTGTCTCCTTGTTCTTGGTGGGTGAAAGCTTTCTTTTCCCAGTATCTTAACAGATATACTTCTTACTGTGCAAGAATTTAAGCTGATAGTCCTTCTGTCCACTGGGTAAAGTAAGAAGACATTGTTCTGTAGCACTGTGCATGAGCCATATGTGTATTTCCCTTTCCCTCTGCTGGGTCTTTATCTTACTCCTGGGTTTGTACTGTCCCTCACATACTCTGTTTTTTAATCTCATAACTCCTGCTGCTGCCTTCTGTGTGTTGATCATTTTAGATCATCAGTTCTTAGGAGAATTCTGAAAAATGCATGCTTTCAGACATTAACATATTAAATATTCTCATCTCTTTGATCATTCTCTATTCACAGAGGTAGTTTTATCAGGTGCAATGGGACAAGTTGTGCAGGCCATAGGGCGCTGCTGATGATAACAGAGAAGCTGACCATAATGATTGATTCACATCAGCCTCATCAAGTAGCCTTTTGCTTGAAAATAGGTGCTTATATAATTATTGGTGGTGACATGACAGGATTATTTTCTGCGGCTGCTCATTTGAGTTGGTCTCGAGCTGGAAGTAAGAATATGTCAGCTGTGATGTTGAGTGGAACATGGATCCTGTAAGAGGTCAAGAGACAAATGCAGGGAATATAAAAGCTGTGACACCTAGAATAACACCTAGAAAAGGCTGTGTTACCCTTCTCAGAGTACCATTTCTCTAGTGCTTACTGTATTATACAATAAAAGCTAAAAACTTAAAAAGAAGTCTTGTTCCTACTCTCTTCCTTTATTTATGTTTAAAGTTATTTCTGTTTATTTACTCCAGGACATTTGAAATGGACCAAAGCTGAGGATATTGACATAGAAACTCCGGGATCTATTCTAGTGAACACTAACCTGAGGGCTTTAATAAATAAACACACCTTTGCTTCTTTACCTCAGCATTTTCAACAATACCTCCTGCTTTTGCTTCCAGAAGTAGACAGGCAGGTAAGTAGCATCGTATAATATTTCTTTTTTTAATAAGACTTTTTTACAGTGTGTTTGTGTAGGCTGATTTGACTGACTAGGAATTGTTCCAGGACAGAGTAAGGAGAAAAATTCAGTTCTTTCTTAGGTAAAACTGTTAGATGTAGAATGACTGTGAAGTTTTATCTATTAAAACCAGCTCCTGCTTCTTTGCTTCCTGAAAACTGTGCAGCTCCCTGATTTGTCTAAATGGAAACTGGGCAGCAAATCTTTCAAACTTGCCAAATCACTTAATTAGCTTTTCTACCTATGGTGTTGAAGATAAACTTCTCATTCTCAAGCCTTGCTTTATTTTGGGTCTCTTTTCACCTGTGGTCATCCTTGGTGCTCTACCAGCAATGTCCAGGTCAATATTAGTTCTGTTAGTTTGTTCTCCTGCCCTTCACCTTTCACACAAGCTTATGGATGCTTTCTCAGCTCCAGTGCACTGAGTCCACTCATTCACACTTTTGTAAGGAATATCTTCTCCGGAGCTTAAGGCTTTGTGCTCAGATCTGTTGAGGAAAATGATTTGGAGAGTAACAGGCTGGAAATAAAATTTCAGTTTCATGATCTTTCCTACAATGTCTGTTCCTTCCTGCATTTGGTGGTAAGATTGCAGGGTTTCTTAGAGTGATAAAAAAGGCTTTCCAGCATGTCTAGTAGTTAAAACAGAAGAGAGAGTGCAAACCAATTTCATCTGCTCACTTGCCTCACTTAGGGATTCAAACAGTCTTACCATTTTCAATGATGAATACTCATACACTTAATTCAGACTCATTAACCTACCCAAATAGGGCATTATATTTTTTGCAGATGGTCAGTATCCCTCTTTTAATGTAATAACTTGAGAATGCAGATAATTTAAATGACTAATTAAAACCTGCATCTTAAATCAATATTTCATTTCAGTATTGCAAGTTTCATTTCTTAAACTGTAAGTAGTTAGTCTACCACTAAAGCAGGGAGAAGAAATGCAATATGACACAAAAAGAGAAAGAACAATTGTACTGATGTACATTTACTCAGCCTCTTATCAAATTAGATACTATATGTTGTGGATGGTAATTATGCATTTAATAACAGAATGCTTGATAAGGAACATCAAAACAAGATCCATAGGACAAACAGTGTAAATGTACTTATTCTCAAGCTCCCACAATGCAGTCAAAGTCAATATTGACAAGTTTTAAGAAAACTTTTTTCCCTGCTGTCAAACAGATTTTGCTTAGTGCCCAGCACACATTTTCCTGATAGTTTGGATTTTTTGTTCTCTTTCCAGTTAATTCATAGAAGAGATTAAAAAAAATGTACTAGGTAAAATCATGTTTTCTCTCCAAGCATCAAAGACCCAATGTTCATAAATTACATTTCAAGTATGGGGTCTTTATTTAGAAGTTTTTTACATTAAAATTTATTTTTAACAATGGAGTATCTACAGCTGACAAGCCACTTACCTTCTTATCAGTGTTCTTACAGCAGAGTTTTTTGGCAAGAAAATCAAGAGAATATTTGTTGAATTTAAACATGCCTCACTAGTTAAAAGCAATGCATTTTTTAAACTTTTATTTCAAAAGGCATTCAAATAATGCATATAATACGTTATTTCAGAGGCCCAACACTACATAATTGGACACTGTTACTTCACAAGCAAACATTGTGATGAGACATTTGCAGGTGTCCTTCCATCTGTCATCTTCTCACAGCATTCTGTGGATTTGTGTAGCATACCAGGTTTTCACCTGCATTTGGAAGGCAGGAGTCACCAGTCATCTCTGGAAGTGTAATGGAAATGTTTGGCCTCTAAGTGTGATAGTTTGAAAATTGTTTTCTGGTGGAGAGTGGAATAGCCCTGAACCTTCACTTTGCAGAAGTCATAGCAGAGAAAGAAATGCATCTCTTTTCTTGATGTCTTGAGAATACATCCTTGGCTATGCCTAAAGTGTGGCATCCCAGATACAGACTGATGAAAGCAATTGAGCTGATGTTCTTTTCCTTCCCATGGCAAGTGGAAAATGCCAGTGTAGTGCTCAAGGACCAAGTAAAAGGAGAGAGAATTTCAGCCAGGGAGCTCTGGTGGGAGTCTCTGTTGTTGGTCACTCTGACTGAACAAGGCAAGGGTATTCAGTTTTCCTCTTATTTCTACTTTCTAAATCAAATGGGGTATCAGGCAAGCAAAAATGGCGCAACACTATTCTTTGAGTTAGCTGCACATCTCTGGGGGTTCAGTTTTGTTGTTTTATATCGTCCTTTTCTTGATTCGTCTGAGAATTCTTATTTCTGTTCTGGCTCAGAAGGGTTTCCTCCCTGTGTGCTGCTCTGCAGTTGGCTGCTGTTGTCTTCCCCAGAGAAAGCTGCATTTCTGTGTTGCCATGTGGATATAGTATGTGAAGTACAGTAATAAATGGCACTATAAAAATGTAATAGAGTTATGCTATTTGTGTATATATAGTGATCTGTGAAATAAATTACTAGTGAAGTGCAGTCTCATTTAGGCTTTATTACAGCTCCACATAGAAAAATCCCGTGATGAATGATTCTTTGTCATTTCTGTCATAAACACCATTTTTCTGGGTGGTATAACTCCTCCTCCTTAAATCGTACTCAGCCAAAACTTGTCATGCATATGTCAGTTTGAATAAGCATTTTTAGAAACCATTAGTTAAGGGAGTTGAGGTTTTCTATTTTTTTGTGTGCAAGTGTTTATTGTAAATAAATTACTTCTGTCCCAACCTTGGTTAGTCTTGTGTGTTCAAGAAGAGTTCAGGGACAAGTTAGGAGCTTGTTGGGATGTGTTTTCTGATCTTTCTTTTGTTTTCAAGTTTTTTAGTTGCTATTGGGGAGCTATTGGAGCCCATGGAACAGAAAGCCTTAGGAAAGATGTCCCAGAATGGAAGAAATTGAGAACAACTCTTCTGATGTTCATGCTGTCATTTTTCCTACTCCAGCTAGATTTTTGACAAAGTGGAAGAATAGGATCATTGCCCTTTTTTTCTCCTTCGTAAAAGATAAACCATATCATGAGTTATATTCACAATTTAAATTGATT